>NW_026265883.1:0-63534 GCF_025860055.1 Xyrauchen texanus
ATTTTGAGGAGGAATCAGCATTGCTGCTTGCAGCTATATTTATTATTATTATTATTATTCTTCTCCTTGAGCCCAAATAGCTCAAAAAGTCACTGGTCAAAAGTTTTCTAAATTGGCACATTGATAGTCCATGCCAACGGGTACCCCCAAACCAAGAATGGTCAACATTCGCCCATAGGTGGCGTTACAGGCCACGCCCAAAAAACAATATATTCAAAGTGATACCATTTCCACGCCATTTGTCCAAATCTCCTGAAACTTGGTGTACATGCCTCATTTCTCATGGGGAACAAAAAGCCTCAAGAACCCATAACTTCCGCCATGATGGATTTTTCCAGACGCTGAAAATTTGCTAAAACCTACAAAACTCTTTCTTCTCCTGAACCGTAGCTCCAATTGACTTGAAATTTGGTACACATGTGTAGAATTGACAGTCTTTGAAAACGCTACTTAGGAAAAATGAATACGATACAAAATGGCTGAAAGGGGCGTGTTTATGTAAATGTCCAAATTTTAACAATATATACGCGTCAATAAATCAAATGTAATTTTGACTGATGGTTTTTCAAACCTAACATGCTTCAAGATGACATCACTCTGAAGTACTGCGCAAAGAATGGCTAACATTCGCCTTAGGGGGCTTACAGGCCATGCCAAATTCCCATTTTCTGGTCTAAAATGTTCTAATTTGGTACAATGGTACTACAGGCCAACAGGAACCCACAAACCAAGAATGGCCGACTATTCTGCCACTAGGGAGCATGCTTACAAGGCCACATGACCATCAAATCACTTCACCATGCCTTCTCTGGTCTAAAATGTTCTAATTTGGTACAATGGTACTACAGGCCAACAGGAACCCACAAACCAAGAATGGCCAACATTCGCCATTAGGGGCTACAGGTAATTCCAAAGTCCCATTTTCTGGTCAAACATTTTCTAATTTGGTACATTGATTCTACAGGCCAAAAGGAACCCACAAACCAAGAATGGCTCACATTCGCCTTAGGGGCTTACAGGCCACCCAAAATTCCCATTTTCTGGTCAAATATTTTCTAATTTTGTACATTGATACTACAGGCCAACAGGAACCCACAAACCAAGAATGGCCCACATTCACCATAGGTGGCGCTACAGGCCACTGCCAAAAAATATTTTCAAAGTGATACCATTTCCACGCCATTTGTCCAATTCTTCTGAAACTTGGTGTACATGCCTCATTTCTCATTGGGAACAAAAAGCCTCAAGGATCCATAAGGTCCTGTATGGATTTTCCTGTACATTGAAAATGTTTCGCTTAGGATTCAGACAAAGACATGTTTTTTTGAATTCTTAATTGGGAGGGTTTATCCCCAACCATCTACTGATCAATTTTAAATGATTTGCCATTTTGAGGAGGAATCCAGATTGCTGCTTGCAGCTATATTTATTATTATTATTATTATTCTTCTCCTTGAGCCCCAATAGCTCAAAAAGTCACTGGTCAAAAGTTTTCTAAATTGGCACATTGATACTCCATGCCAACGGGTACCCCCAAACCAAGAATGGCTCAACATTCGCCCATAGGTGGCGCTTACAGGCCACGCCCAAAAAACAAATATTCAAAGTGATACAATTTCCACGCCATTTGTCCAAATCTTCTGAAATTTGGTGTACATGCCTCATTCCTCATGGGGAACAAAAAGCCTCAAGAACCCATAACTTCCGGCCATGATGGATTTTCCCAGACGCTGAAAAATTTGCTAAAACCTACAAAACTCTTCTTCTCCTGAACCGTGAGCTCCAATTGACTTGAAATTTGGTACACATGTGTAGAATGGACAGTCCTTGAAAACGCTACTTAGGAAAAATGAATACGATACAAAATGGCTGAAAGGGGCGTGTTTATGTAAATGTCCAAATTTTAACAATATATACGTGGTCAATAAATCAAATGTAATTTTGACTGATGGTTTTTCAAACCTAACATGCTTCAAGATGACATCACTCTGAAATACTGCGCAAGAATGCAAATATGGCCAACATTCGACCATCTTAGGGGACGCTTACAGGCCACGTCCATAGAGAAATTCCCATTTTCTGGTCAAAAATGTTCTAATTTGGTACATTGATACTACAGGCCAACAGGAACCCACAAACCAAGAATGGCCAACATTCGCCCTTAGGGGCGCTTACAGGCCATGCCAAAATTCCCATTTTCTGGTCAAACATTTTCTAATTTGGTACATTGATTCTACAGGCCAACAGGAACCCACTAAACCAAGAATGGCTCCACATTCGCCTCTAGGGGCACTACAGGCCACTCCAAAATTCCCATTTTCTGGTCAAATATTTTCTAATTTTGTACATTGATACTACAGGCCAACAGGAACCCACAAACCAAGAATGGCCCACATTTGCCCATAGGTGGCGCTACAGGCCACGTCCCAAAAAAATATTTTCAAAGTGATACCATTTCCACGCCATTTAACCAATTCTTCTGAAACTTGGTGTACATGCCTCATTTCTCATTGGGAACAAAAAGCCTCAAGGATCCATAAGGTCTGTATGATGGATTTTCCTGTACACTGAAAATGTTTCGCTTAGGATTCAGACAGAAATACATGTTTTTTGGATTCATCCATTGAGAGGGTTTAACCCCAACCCTCTACTGATCAATTTTAAATGATTTGCCATTTTGAGGAGGAATCGCGATTGCTGCTTGCAGCTATATTTATTATTATTATTATTATTATTATTATTCTCCTTGAGCCCCAATAGCTCAAAAAGTCACTGGTCAAAATTTTCTAAATTGGCACATTGATACTCCATGCCAACGGGTACCCCTAAACCAAGAATGGCCCACATTCGCCCATAGGTGGCGCTTACAGGCCACGCCCAAAAAACAAAATTCAAAGTGATACAATTTCCACGCCATTTGTCCAAATCTTCTGAAATTTGGTGTACATGCCTCATTCCTCATGGGGAACAAAAAGCCTCAAGAACCCATAACTTCCGCCATGATGGATTTTCCCAGACGCTGAAAATTTGCTAAAACCTACAAAACTCTTTCTTCTCCTGAACCGTGAGCTCCAATTGACTTGAAATTTGGTACACATGTGTAGAATGGACATCCTTGAAAACGCTACTTAGGAAAAATGAATACGATACAAAATGGCTGAAAGGGGCGTGTTTATGTAAATGTCCAAATTTTAACAATATATACGTGTCAATAAATCAAATGTAATTTTGACTGATGGTTTTTCAAACCTAACATGCTTAAAGATGACATCACTCTGAAGTACTGTGCAAAGAATGGCCATGCTAAAATTCCCATTTTCTGGTCAAAAATGTTCTAATTTGGTAAATTAATAGTACAGGCCAACAGGAATCCACAAACCAAGAATGACCGACATACGCCACTAGGGGCACTACAGGACAAGCTAAAATTCCCATTTTCTGGTCAAAAATGTTCTAATTCGCACAAGAATAGTACAGGCCAACAGGAATCCACAAACCAAGAATGACCGACATTCGCCAACTAGGGGCACTACAGGACAAGCCAAAATTCCCATTTTCTGGTCAAAAATTTTCTAATTTGGTACTTTGATACTACAGGCCAACAGGAACCCACATACCAAGTGTGGGTCTACATTCGCCTCTTAGGGGCGCTTACAGGCTACTCCAAAATTTCGCTTTCTGGTCAAAAACGCTCTAATTTGGTACATTGATACTGCAGGTCAACAGGAACCCTCAAACCAAGAATGGCTAACATTCGCCCTTAGGGGCACTACAGGCCATGCCTAAATTCCCATTTTCTGGTCAAAATGTTCTAATTTGGTACATTAATAGTACAGGCCAAAAGGAATCCACAAACCAAGAATGACCGACATTCACCACTAGGTGGCGCTTAGAGGCCAGCTTCAAATTCCCATTTTCTGGTCAAAAAGTTATAATTTGGTACATTGATACTACAGGCCAACAGGAACCCACAAACCAAGTATGGCCCACATTCGCCATTAGGGGGCTTACAGGCCACTCCCAAAATTTCGCTTTCTGGTCAAAAATTTTCTAATATGGTACATTGATACTACTGGCCAACAGGAACCCACAAACAAAGAATGGCTAACATTCGCCTTAGGGGCACTAGAGGCCACCGAAATTCCCATTTTATGGTCAAAATGTTCTAATTTGGTACATTGATACTACAGGTCAACAGGAACCCTCAAACCAAGAATGGCTAACATTCACCCCTAGGGGCGCTTACAGGTAATTCCTAAAAGTCCCATTTTCTGGTCAAATATTTTCTAATTATGTACATTGATACTACAGGCCAACAGGAACCCACAAACCAAGAATGACCCATATTTGCCCATAGGAGGCGCTTACAGGCCACGTTCCAAAAAATATTTTCAAAGTGATACCATTTCCACGCCTATTTAACCAATTCTTTTGAATCTTGGTGTACATGCCTCATTTCTCATTGGGAACAAAAACGCCTCAAGGATCCATAAGGTATGATGGATTTTCCTGTAGACTGAAAATGTTTCGCTTAGGATTCAGACAGAAATACATGTTTTTTGGATTCATCCATTGAGAGGGTTTAACCCCAACCCTCTACTGATCAATTTGAAATGATTTGCCATTTTGAGGAGGAATCCGCGATTGCTGCTTGCAGCTATATTTATTATTATTATTATTATTATTCTTCTCCTTGAGCCCAAATAGCTCAAAAAGTCACTGGTCAAAAGTTTTCTAAATTGGCACATTGATAGTCCATGCCAACGGGTACCCCCAAACCAAGAATGGCCAACATTCGCCCATAGGTGGCGCTTACAGGCCACGCCCAAAAAACAATAATTTCAAAGTGATACCATTTCCACGCCATTTGTCCAAATCTTCTGAAACTTGGTGTACATGCCTCATTTCTCATGGGGAACAAAAAGCCTCAAGAACCCATAACTTCCGCCATGATGGATTTTTCCCAGACGCTGAAAATTTGCTAAAACCTACAAAACTCTTTCTTCTCCTGAACCGTGAGCTCCAATTGACTTGAAATTTGGTACACATGTGTAGAATTGACAGTCCTTGAAAACGTTACTTAGGAAAAAATGAATACGATACAAAATGGCTGAAAGGGGCGTGTTTATGTAAATGTCCAAATTTTAACAATATATACGTGTCAATAAATCAAATGTAATTTTGACTGATGGTTTTTCAAACCTAACATGCTTCAAGATGACATCACTCTGAAGTACTGCGCAAAGAATGGCTAACATTCGCCTCTAGGGGGCTTACAGGCCATGCCGAAATTCCCATTTTCTGGTCTAAAATGTTCTAATTTGGTACAATGGTACTACAGGCCAACAGGAACCCACAAACCAAGAATGGCCTACATTCGCCACTAGGGGCTTAAAGGCCACGCCAAAATTCCGCTTTCTGGTCAAAATGTTCTAATTTGGTACATTGATACTACAGGCCAACAGGAACCCACAAACCAAGAATGGCCAACATTCACCCCTAGGGGCTTACAGGCCATGCCAAATTCCCATTTTCTGGTCTAAAATGTTCTAATTTGGTACAATGGTACTACAGGCCAACAGGAACCCACAAACCAAGAATGGCCAACATTCGCCATTAGGGGGCTTACAGGTAATTCCCAAAAGTCCCATTTTCTGGTCAAACATTTTCTAATTTGGTACATTGATTCTACAGGCCAAAAGGAACCCACAAACCAAGAATGGCCCACATTCGCCTCTAGGGGCGCTTACAGGCCACTCCAAAATTCCCATTTTCTGGTCAAATATTTTCTAATTTTGTACATTGATACTACAGGCCAACAGGAACCCACAAACCAAGAATGGCCCACATTCGACCTATAGGTGGTGCTACAGGCCACGTCCCAAAAAAATATTTTCAAAGTGATACCATTTCCACGCCTATTTGTCCAATTCTTCTGAAACTTGGTGTACATGCCTCATTTCTCATTGGGAACAAAAAGCCTCAAGGATCCATAAGGTCCGTATGGATTTTCCTGTACATTGAAAATGTTTCGCTTAGGATTCAGACAAAGACATGTTTTTTGAATTCATTAATTGGGAGGGTTTATCCCCAACCATCTACTGATCAATTTTAAATGATTTGCCATTTTGAGGAGGAATCTGCGATTGCTGCTTGCAGCTATATTTATTATTATTATTATTATTATTATTATTATTATTCTCCTTGAGCCCCAATAGCTCAAAAAGTCACTGGTCAAAATTTTCTAAATTGGCACATTGATACTCCATGCCAACGGGTACCCCCAAACCAAGAATGGTCAACATTCGCCCATAGGTGGCGCTACAGGCCACGCCCAAAAAACAAAAATTCAAAGTGATATAATTTCCACCCCATTTGTCCAAATCTTCTGAAACTTTGTAAACATGCCTCATTTCTCATGGGGAACAAAAAGCCTCAAGGACCCATACTTCTGCCATTATGGATTTTCCTGTACAGTGAAAATTTTGGAAAACCTACAAAACTCTTTCTTCTCCTGAACCTCAGCTCCAATTGACTTGGAATTTGGCACACGTGTGTAGTATGTATGTCTTTCCAAACGCTACTTAGCAAAAATGAATACAATACAAAATGGCTGAAATGGACGTGTTTATGTAAATGTACACACAAAAGATGATCAAAAATTTTAAAATCCCATTGATTTACAATGGCTGAGCAAAAGTGCTCCTCTACTGGACAAATATGGTCCACATGTAAAATCCCATTCACTTACATTGGCTGAGCAAAGAGGCTCCTCTACTGGAGTAACTCTGTCTACCACATGCAGCTCTTCTGTAGCAATCTCTAATGAAGCATTTCGGTCTCCTAGTGGGTGGAGCTCCAGACTTAGACTACAGAAGACATTTTATGCCTGCACGGAGGTATGTCAAATCAATTGTGTGTCTTAATGCTTTCCAGTTTGAACATTCAAGCTGATTTTACACTATTCAACTCAACAAAGGCAAAACAACTCAAATAAATGTTTTCGAAAGCAGTTTGTGTGACACAGCGAAGCGTAGCCGCTGCCTAACGCTCGCGACGCCGATGAGAGTTCGCTTCCTTCTTATGCTTCAACGACAATTTCATACACCAAAATACATGATATATTGGGGTGTCTGCTATATCTCAAGTGAACAAACAGTTGATAAAGAAATCGGGTATCAATATATTGAATTATGAATTATTGAAGGGGTCTAGTGATGCCGCTGTGATGTCCTGTTAGATTTTTCTATCGAGACAGCTGCTAACGTATCAAAACTTCCGAGTATGATGTTGTTTAATTGTCTCTGACAACACGCAATCCTCGAGGCGTAGATCATTTTTGCTCGCGATCTTCACGAAGGTTTGTTGGTTGTGTACAATGGTTGCCTGCTTGAACATTCAAGCCGATTTTACACTATTCAACTCAACAAAGGCAAAACAACTCAAATAAATGTTTTCGAAAGCAGTTTGTGTGACACAGCGAAGCGAGCCGCTGCCGCGACTAACGCCGCGACGCCGATGAGAGTTCGCCACAGCTTCATGCGCTTGAACGGACAATTTCATACACCAAAATACATGATATATTGGGGTGTCTGTTATGTATCAAGTGAACAAACAGTTGATAAAGAAATTGGGTATCAATATATTTAATTATGAATTATTGTGAACAACACGGATGCCGCTGTGGTGTCCTGTTAAGATTTTTCTCTCAAACAGCGCTAACAGCTTAAACAAAATACTGCGCTATTTTTGCACATACAGATACATTTAATACATCGTCACAAACTATGAAAGTTGTACTTTTATTTGTTGTAAAATAAAGAAAATAAACCGTGGTGCTCTTTGTCTAAGCTTAATATCTTTCTGAAACACGCCACAAAAACTTACACAAACATGAAACATATGTCTAAAGAAAGTAGGGATGGGCTGATCAATCCTAACGTATCAAAACTTCCGAGAATGATGTTGTTTAATTGTCTCTGACAACACGCGAAACCGCGAGGCGTAGATCATTTTTGCTCGCGATCATCATGAAGGTTTGTCGGTTGTATACAATGTTTGCCTGTTTGAACATTCAAGCCGATTTTACACTATTCAACTCAACAAATGTCAAAACAACTCAAATACATGTTTGCGAAGCTGTTTGTGTGACACAGCTGAGCCGCTGCGCTGCCTAACTCACGCGACTGATGTCTTTCGCTGCTGCTTAGCGCCTGAACGGACAATTTCATACAACAGAGTGTCAAAATACATGATATATTGAGGAGTCTGTTATGTCTCAAGTGAACAAACAGTTGAGAAAGAAATCTGAATAATTATATTTTATTCTGGCATTATTCCAGATGACGCCCTGCTATATTTTTCTCTCAAACAGCTGAAACAACTTAAACAAAATACTCAAGGCCATTTTTGCCCATACAGAAACATGCAAGACATCATTACTTAACTATGAAATGTGTACTTTTATTTGTGTACACTTACAATAACAACAAAACCTTGTGCTTTTGTAAAATAAATAAACAGGGTGCTCAGTCTCTGTCTTCACGATTATTTTTCTGAAACACGCCACAAAATTCAAGTGAACAAAATCAACCATTCAACGTAGTCTGTATTTTATCATCTCACAATGAATACAAATGCAACAAGCATGGCACAAAACGAAAATAATGATACTTCTCAGTTCTCAAAAGATTAAACTGAACTGTGCCTTAAGTATCGGATCATGCGATAAAAGCCTCTTAAAGAGACAGTAACAATTTAGCCTTCGCCCTGAACATAGACATTCCCAAGTAATTGAGAAGTACAAATGGTATTATTTTAAGTTTTTTTATTTCTCTCTTACCTTGTAAAATGCCACGCTTTTGAATGGCATGTAAACACAATCACTCCATTTTTTTCACTGGATCTGTTGCTATTTTAATGATTTAAAAATCAAAGCACTGACCATTTAAAGTGTGAGCTTGTAGGCTACATTTTGAAATAGTTATAAACAGTCACAGCTATACAGTGTTATTATGTGCCTAGATAGTCTTTCAAATAAAATTGCTTGTGATATGCTTATGTAAATCACACAAAAAAAACAGAAAAAAATCTTAAGAGAGAAGTGAAAGTGAAAGTAGAGATTTTCAAAGTGATTTTTCATTCAAAGTGATACAATTTCCACGCCATTTGTCTAAATCTTCTGAAACTTGGTGTACATGCCTCATTCCTCATGGGGAACAAAAAGCCTTAAGGACCCATAACTTTCACCATGATGGATTTTCCCAGACGCTGAAAAATTTGCGTAAAACCTAAAAATACTCTTCTTCTCCTGAACCGTGAGCTCCAATTGACTTGAAATTTGGTACACATTTGTAGAATGGACATCCTTGAAAACATTACTTAGGAAAAATGAATGTGATACAAAATGTCTGAAAGGGGCGTGTTTATGTAAATGTCCAAATTTTAACAATATATACCTGTCAATAAATCAAATGTAATTTTGACTGATGGTTTTTCAAACCTAACATGCTTCAAGATGACATCACTCTGAAGTACTGCGCAAAGAATGGTTTACATTCTGCCCTTAGGGGGCTTACAGGCCATGTCGAAATTCCCATTTTCTGGTCTAAAATGTTCTAATTTGGTACAATGGTACTACAGGCCAACAGGAACCCACAAACCAAGAATGGCCGACATTCGCCACTAGGGGGCTTAAAGGCCACGCCTAAAATTCCCGCTTTCTGGTCAAATTTTTTTTAATTTGGTACATTGATACTACAGGCAGACAGGAACCCACAAACCAAGAATGGACAACATTCACCCCTAGGGGGCTTACAGGCCATGCCAAAATTCCCATTTTCTGGTCAAAAATGTTCTAATTTGGTACACTGATACTACATGCCAACAGGAACCCACAAACCACTTAATGGCCAACATTCGCCATTAGGGGCGCTTACAGGTAATTCCAAAAATCCCATTTTCTGGTCAAACATTTTCTAATTTGGTGTATTGATTCTACAGGCCGACAGGAACCCACAAACCAAGAAAGGCTCACATTCGCCCCTAGGGGGCTTACAGGCCACTCCAAAATTCCCATTTTCTGGTCAAATATTTTCTAATTTTGTACATTTATACTACAGGCCAACAGGAACCCACAAACCAAGAATGACCAACATTTGCCCATAGGTGGCGCTTACAGGCCACGTCCCAAATTTTTTTTTTCAAAATGATATAATATCCACCCCATTTGTCCAATTCTTCTGAAACTTGGTGTACATGCCGCATTTCTCATTGGGAACAAAAAGCCTCAAGGATCCATAAGGTCCGTATGGATTTTCCTGTACATTGAAAATGTTTTGTTTAGGAATCAGACAAAGACATGTTTTTTTGAATTCCTTAATTGGGAGGGTTTATCCTCAACCATCTACTGATCAATTTTAAATGATTTGCCATTTTGAGGAGGAATCCGATTGCTGCTTGCAGCTATATTTATTATTATTATTATTATTCTCCTTGAGCCCAAATAGCTAATCAATTTTAAATGTCACTGGTCATTTAAGTTATTCTAAATTGGCACATTGATAGTTACATTATCATTATCGTGTACTCTCCTTGAGCCCCAATAGCTCAATAAGTCACTGGTCAAAATTTTCTAAATTGGCACATTGATACTCCATGCCAACGGGTACCCCAAACCAAGAATGGCCCACATTCGCCCATAGGTGGCGCTACAGGCCACGCCCAAAAAACAAAATTCAAAGTGATACAATTTCCACGCCATTTGTCCAAATCTTCTGAAATTTGGTGTACATGCCTCATTCCTCATGGGGAACAAAAAGCCTCAAGAACCCATAACTTCCGCCATGATGGATTTTCCCAGACGCTGAAAAATTTGCTAAAACCTACAAAACTCTTTCTTCTCCTGAACCGTGAGCTCCAATTGACTTGAAATTTGGTACACATGTGTAGAATGGACATCCTTGAAAACGCTACTTAGGAAAAATGAATACGATACAAAATGGCTGAAAGGGGCGTGTTTATGTAAATGTCCAAATTTTAACAATATATACGCGTCAATAAATCAAATGTAATTTTGACTGATGGTTTTTCAAACCTAACATGCTTCAAGATGACATCACTCTGAAGTACTGCGCAAAGAATGGCCAACATTCGCCTTAGGGGGCTTACAGGCCATGCCGAAATTCCCATTTTCTGGTCTAAAATGTTCTAATTTGGTACAATGGTACTACAGGCCAACAGGAACCCACAAACCAAGAATGGCCGATATCGCCATTAGGGGCTTAAAGGCCAGCCAAAATTCCCATTTTCTGGTCAAAATGTTCTAATTTGGTACATTGATACTACAGGCCAACAGGAACCCACAAACCAAGAATGGCAACATTCACCCTAGGGGCTTACAGGCCATGCCAAATTCCCATTTTCTGGTCAAAATGTTCTAATTTGGTACATTGATACTACAGGCCAACAGGAACCCACAAACCAAGAATGGCCAACATTCCATTAGGGGCTACAGGTATCCAAAATCCCATTTTCTGGTCAAACATTTTCTAATTTGGTACATTGATTCTACAGGCCAACAGGAACCCACAAACCAAGAATGGCCCACATTCGCCTAGGGCCACTCCAAAATTCCCATTTTCTGGTCAAATATTTTCTAATTTTGTACATTGATACTACAGGCCAACAGGAACCCACAAACCAAGAATGGCCCACATTTGACCATAGGTGGTGCTACAGGCCACGTCCCAAAAAAATATTTTCAAAGTGATACCATTTCCACGCCTATTTGTCCAATTCTTCTGAAACTTGGTGTACATGCCTCATTTCTCATTGGGAACAAAAAGCCTCAAGGATCCATAAGGTCCGTGTATGGATTTTCCTGTACATTGAAAATGTTTCGCTTAGGATTCAGACAGAAGTACATGTTTTTTGAATTCATTAATTGGGAGGGTTTAACCCCAACCATCTACTGATCAATTTTAAATGATTTGCCATTTTGAGGAGGAATCTGCGATTGCTGCTTGCAGCTATATTTATTATTATTATTATTATTACTTCTCCTTGAGCCCCAATAGCTCAAAAAGTCACTGGTCAAAATTTTCTAAATTGGCACATTGATACTCCATGCCAACGGGTACCCCCAAACCAAGAATGGTCAACATTCGCCCATAGGTGGCGCTACAGGCCACGCCCAAAAAACAAAAATTCAAAGTGATATAATTTCCACCCCATTTGTCCAAATCTTCTGAAACTTTGTAAACATGCCTCATTTCTCATGGGGAACAAAAAGCCTCAAGGACCCATACTTCTGCCATTATGGATTTTCCTGTACAGTGAAAATTTTGGAAAACCTACAAAACTCTTCTTCTCCTGAACCTCAGCTCCAATTGACTTGGAATTTGGCACACGTGTGTAGTATGTATGTCTTTCCAAACGCTACTTAGCAAAAATGAATACAATACAAAATGGCTGAAATGGACGTGTTTATGTAAATGTACACACAAAAGATGATCAAAAATTTTTAAAATCCCATTGATTTACAATGGCTGAGCAAAAGTGCTCCTCTACTGGACAAATATGGTCCACATGTAAAATCCCATTCACTTACATTGGCTGAGCAAAGAGGCTCCCTCTACTGGAGTAACTCTGTCTACCACATGCAGCTCTTCTGTAGCAATCTCTAATGAAGCATTTCGGTCTCCTAGTGGGTGGAGCTCCAGACTTAGACTACAGAAGACATTTTATGCCTGCACGGAGGTATGTCAAATCAATTGTGTGTCTTAATGCTTTCCAGTTTGAACATTCAAGCCGATTTTACACTATTCAACTCAACAAAGGCAAAACAACTCAAATAAATGTTTTCGAAAGCAGTTTGTGTGACACAGCGAAGCGAAGCCAGCCGCTGCCTAACGCTCGCGACGCCGATGAGAGTTCGCTTCCTTCTTATGCTTCAACGACAATTTCATACACCAAAATACATGATATATTGGGGTGTCTGCTATATCTCAAGTGAACAAACAGTTGATAAAGAAATCGGGTATCAATATATTGAATTATGAATTATTGAAGGGGTCTAGTGATGCCGCTGTGATGTCCTGTTAGATTTTTTCTATCGAGACAGCTGCTAACGCATCAAAACTTCCGAGTATGATGTTGTTTAATTGTCTCTGACAACACGCTAATCCTCGAGGCGAGATCATTTTTGCTCGCGATCTTCACGAAGGTTTGTTGGTTGTGTACAATGGTTGCCTGCTTGAACATTCAGCCATTTTACACTATTCAACTCAACAAAGGCAAAACAACTCAAATAAATGTTTTCGAGCAGTTTGTGTGACACAGCGAAGCGAAGCCGCTGCCACGACTAACGCCGCGACGCCGATGAGAGTTCGCCACAGCTTCATGCGCTTGAACGGACAATTTCATACACCAAAATACATGATATATTGGGGTGTCTGTTATGTATCAAGTGAACAAACAGTTGATAAAGAAATTGGGTATCAATATATTTAATTATGAATTATTGTGAACAACACGGATGCCGCTGTGGTGTCCTGTTAAGATTTTTCTCTCAAACAGCTGCTAACAGCTTAAACAAAATACTGCGCTATTTTTGCACATACAGATACATTTAATACATCGCCACAAACTATGAAAGTTGTACTTTTATTTGTTGTAAAATAAAGAAAATAAACCGCGGTGCTCTTTGTCTAAGCTTAATATCTTTCTGAAACACGCCACAAAAACTTACACAAACATGAAACATATGTCTAAAGAAAGTAGGGATGGGCTGATCAATCCTAACGATCAAAACTTCCGAGAATGATGTTGTTTAATTGTCTCTGACAACACGCAAAACCGCGAGGCGTAGATCATTTTTGCTCGCGATCATCATGAAGGTTTGTCGGTTGTATACAATGTTTGCCTGTTTGAACATTCAGCCGATTTTACACTATTCAACTCAACAAATGTCAAAACAACTCAAATACATGTTTGCGAAGCTGTTTGTGTGACACAGCGAGCCGCCGCTGCCTAACTCACGCGACTCGATGTCTTTCGCTGCTGCTTGCGCCTGAACGGACAATTTCATACAACAGAGTGTCAAAATACATGATATATTGAGGAGTCTGTTATGTCTCAAGTGAACAAACAGTTGAGAAAGAAATCTGAATAATTATATTTTATTCTGGCATTATTCCAGATGACGCCCTGCTATATTTTCTCTCTAAACAGCTGAAACAACTTAAACAAAATACTAAGCGCCATTTTTGCCCATACAGAAACATGCAAGACATCATTACTAACTATGAAATGTGTACTTTTATTTGTGTACACTTACAATAACAACAAAACCTTGTGCTTTTGTAAAATAAATAAACAGGGTGCTCAGTCTCTGTCTTCATGATTATTTTTCTGAAACACGCCACAAAATTCAAGTGAACAAAATCAACCATTCACGCAGTCTGTATTTTATCATCTCACAATGAATACAAATGCAACAAGCATGGCACAAAACGAAAATAATGATACTTCTCAGTTCTCAAAAGATTAAACTGAACTGTGCCTTAAGTATCGTATCATGCTATAAAAGCCTCTTAAAGAGACAGTAACAATTTAGCCTTCGGCCCTGAACATAGACATTCCCAAGTAATTGAGAAGTACAAATGGTATTATTTTAAGTTTTTTTATTTCTCTCTACCTTGTAAAATGCCACGTTTTTGAATGGCATGTAAACACAATCACTCCATTTTTTTCACTGGATCTGTTGCTATTTTAATGATTTAAAAATCAAAGCACTGACCATTTAAAGTGTGAGCTTGTAGGCTACATTTTGAAATAGTTATAAACAGTCACAGCTATACAGTGTTATTATGTGCCTAGATAGTCTTTCAAATAAAATTGCTTGTGATATGCTTATGTAAATCACACAAAAAAAACAGAAAAAAATCTTAAGAGAGAAGTGAAAGTGAAAGTAGAGATTTTCAAAGTGATTTTTCATTCAAAGTGATACAATTTCCACGCCATTTGTCTAAATCTTCTGAAACTTGGTGTACATGCCTCATTCCTCATGGGGAACAAAAAAGCCTTAAGGACCCATAACTTTCACCATGATGGATTTTCCCAGACGCTGAAAATTTGCTAAAACCTAAAAATACTCTTTCTTCTCCTGAACCGTAGCTCCAATTGACTTGAAATTTGGTACACATTTGTAGAATGGACATCCTTGAAAACATTACTTAGGAAAAATGAATGTGATACAAAATGTCTGAAAGGGGCGTGTTTATGTAAATGTCCAAATTTTAACAATATATACCTGTCAATAAATCAAATGTAATTTTGACTGATGGTTTTTCAAACCTAACATGCTTCAAGATGACATCACTCTGAAGTACTGCGCAAAGAATGGTTGACATTCTGCCTCTAGGGGGCTTACAGGCCATGTCGAAATTCCCATTTTCTGGTCTAAAATGTTCTAATTTGGTACAATGGTACTACAGGCCAACAGGAACCCACAAACCAAGAATGGCCGACATTCGCCACTAGGGGGCTTAAAGGCCACGCCTAAAATTCCCGCTTTCTGGTCAAATTTTTTTAATTTGGTACATTGATACTACAGGCAGACAGGAACCCACAAACCAAGAATGGACAACATTCACCCCTAGGGGCGCTTACAGGCCATGCCAAAATTCCCATTTTCTGGTCAAAAATGTTCTAATTTGGTACACTGATACTACATGCCAACAGGAACCCACAAACCACGTAATGGCCAACATTCGCCATTAGGGGCTTACAGGTAATTCCAAAAATCCCATTTTCTGGTCAAACATTTTCTAATTTGGTGTATTGATTCTACAGGCCGACAGGAACCCACAAACCAAGAAAGGCTCACATTCGCCCCTAGGGGCGCTTACAGGCCACTCCAAAATTCCCATTTTCTGGTCAAATATTTTCTAATTTTGTACATTTATACTACAGGCCAACAGGAACCCACAAACCAAGAATGACCAACATTTGCCCATAGGTGGCGCTTACAGGCCACGCTCCAAAATTTTTTTTTCAAAATGATATAATATCCACCCCATTTGTCCAATTCTTCTGAAACTTGGTGTACATGCCGCATTTCTCATTGGGAACAAAAAGCCTCAAGGATCCATAAGGTCCGGTATGGATTTTCCTGTACATTGAAAATGTTTTGTTTAGGAATCAGACAAAGACATGTTTTTTTGAATTCCTTAATTGGGAGGGTTTATCCCCAACCATCTACTGATCAATTTTAAATGATTTGCCATTTTGAGGAGGAATCAGCATTGCTGCTTGCAGCTATATTTATTATTATTATTATTATTATTATTCTTCTCCTTGAGCCCCAATAGCTCAAAAAGTCACTGGTCAAAATTTTCTAAATTGGCACATTGATACTCCATGCCAACGGGTACCCCCAAACCAAGAATGGCCCACATTCGCCCATAGGTGGCGCTTACAGGCCACGCCCAAAAAAACAAAATTCAAAGTGATACAATTTCCACGCCATTTGTCCAAATCTTCTGAAATTTGGTGTACATGCCTCATTCCTCATGGGGAACAAAAAGCCTCAAGAACCCATAACTTCCGCCATGATGGATTTTCCCAGACGCTGAAAATTTGCATAAAACCTACAAAACTCTTTCTTCTCCTGAACCGTAGCTCCAATTGACTTGAAATTTGGTACACATGTGTAGAATGGACATCCTTGAAAACGCTACTTAGGAAAAATGAATACGATACAAAATGGCTGAAAGGGGCGTGTTTATGTAAATGTCCAAATTTTAACAATATATACGTGTCAATAAATCAAATGTAATTTTGACTGATGGTTTTTCAAACCTAACATGCTTAAAGATGACATCACTCTGAAGTACTGTGCAAAGAATGGCCATGCCAAAATTCCCATTTTCTGGTCAAAAATGTTCTAATTTGGTAAATTAATAGTACAGGCCAACAGGAATCCACAAACCAAGAATGACCCACATACGCCACTAGGGGCACTACAGGACAAGCCAAAATTCCCATTTTCTGGTCAAAAATGTTCTAATTCGCACAAGAATAGTACAGGCCAACAGGAATCCACAAACCAAGAATGACCGACATTCGCCACTAGGGGGCACTACAGGACAAGCCAAAATTCCCATTTTCTGGTCAAAAATTTTCTAATTTGGTACTTTGATACTACAGGCCAACAGGAACCCACATACCAAGTGTGGCCCACATTCGCCCTTAGGGGCGCTTACAGGCTACTCCAAAATTTCGCTTTCTGGTCAAAACGTTCTAATTTGGTACATTGATACTGCAGGTCAACAGGAACCCTCAAACCAAGAATGGCTAACATTCAGCCTTAGGGGGCACTACAGGCCATGCCGAAATTCCCATTTTCTGGTCAAAAATGTTCTAATTTGGTACATTAATAGTACAGGCCAAAAGGAATCCACAAACCAAGAATGACCGACATTCACCACTAGGTGGCTTAGAGGCCATGCCGAAATTCCCATTTTCTGGTCAAAAAGTTATAATTTGGTACATTGATACTACAGGCCAACAGGAACCCACAAAACCAAGTATGGCCCACATTCGCCATTAGGGGGCTTACAGGCCACTCCCAAAATTTCGCTTTCTGGTCAAAAATTTTCTAATATGGTACATTGATACTACTGGCCAACAGGAACCCACAAACAAAGAATGGCTAACATTCGCCCTTAGGGGCACTAGAGGCCACTCTAAATTCCCATTTTATGGTCAAAAATGTTCTAATTTGGTACATTGATACTACAGGTCAACAGGAACCCTCAAACCAAGAATGGCTAACATTCACCCCTAGGGGCGCTTACAGGTAATTCCCAAAAGTCCCATTTTCTGGTCAAATATTTTCTAATTATGTACATTGATACTACAGGCCAACAGGAACCCACAAACCAAGAATGACCCACATTTGCCCATAGGAGGCGCTACAGGCCACGCCTCAAAAAAATATTTTCAAAGTGATACCATTTCCACGCCTATTTAACCAATTCTTCTGAATCTTGGTGTACATGCCTCATTTCTCATTGGGAACAAAAAGCCTCAAGGATCCATAAGGTATGATGGATTTTCCTGTAGACTGAAAATGTTTCGCTTAGGATTCAGACAGAAATACATGTTTTTTGGATTCATCCATTGAGAGGGTTTAACCCCAACCCTCTACTGATCAATTTGAAATGATTTGCCATTTTGAGGAGGAATCTGCGATTGCTGCTTGCAGCTATATTTATTATTATTATTATTATTATTCTTCTCCTTGAGCCCCAATAGCTCAAAAAGTCACTGGTCAAAATTTTCTAAATTGGCACATTGATACTCCATGCCAACGGGTACCCCCAAACCAAGAATGGCCCACATTCGCCCATAGGTGGCGCTACAGGCCACGCCCAAAAAACAAAATTCAAAGTGATACCATTTCCACGCCCATTTGTCCAAATCTTCTGAAACTTGGTGTACATGCCTCATTCCTCATGGGGAACAAAAAGCCTCAAGAACCCATAACTTCCGCCATGATGGATTTTCCCAGACGCTGAAAATTTGCTAAAACCTACAAAACTCTTCTTCTCCTGAACCGTGAGCTCCAATTGACTTGAAATTTGGTACACATGTGTAGAATGGACATCCTTGAAAACGCTACTTAGGAAAAATGAATACGATACAAAATGGCTGAAAGGGGCGTGTTTATGTAAATGTCCAAATTTTAACAATATATACGCGTCAATAAATCAAATGTAATTTTGACTGATGGTTTTTCAAACCTAACATGCTTCAAGATGACATCACTCTGAAGTACTGTGCAAAGAATGGCTAACATTCGCCTCTAGGGGGCTTACAGGCCATGCCGAAATTCCCATTTTCTGGTCTAAAATGTTCTAATTTGGTACAATGGTACTACAGGCCAACAGGAACCCACAAACCAAGAATGGCCGACATTCGCCACTAGGGGCGCTTAAAGGCCACGCCTAAAATTCCCGCTTTCTGGTCAAAAATGTTCTAATTTGGTACATTGATACTACAGGCCAACAGGAACCCACAAACCAAGAATGGCCAACATTCACCCCTAGGGGGCTTACAGGCCATGCCAAAATTCCCATTTTCTGGTCTAAAATGTTCTAATTTGGTACAATGATACTACAGGCCAACAGGAACCCACAAACCAAGAATGGCCAACATTCGCCATTAGGGGCTTACAGGTAATTCCTAAAAGTCCCATTTTCTGGTCAAACATTTTCTAATTTGGTACATTGATTCTACAGGCCAACAGGAACCCACAAACCAAGAATGGCCCACATTCGCCCTTAGGGGCGCTTACAGGCCACTCCAAAATTCCCATTTTCTGGTCAAATATTTTCTAATTTTGTACATTGATACTACAGGCCAACAGGAACCCACAAACCAAGAATGACCCACATTTGCCCATAGGTGGCGCTACAGGCCACGTCCCAAAAAAATATTTTCAAAGTGATACCATTTCCACGCCATTTGTCCAATTCTTCTGAAACTTGGTGTACATGCCTCATTTCTCATTGGGAACAAAAAGCCTCAAGGATCCATAAGGTCCGTATGGATTTTCCTGTACATTGAAAATGTTTCGCTTAGGATTCAGACAGAAGTACATGTTTTTTGAATTCATTCATTGGGAGGGTTTATCCCCAACCATCTACTGATCAATTTTAAATGATTTGCCATTTTGAGGAGGAATCTGCATTGCTGCTTGCAGCTATATTTATTATTATTATTATTATTACTTCTCCTTGAGCCCCAATAGCTCAAAAAGTCACTGGTCAAAAGTTTTCTAAATTGGCACATTGATAGTCCATGCCAACGGGTACCCCCAAACCAAGAATGGCCAACATTCGCCCATAGGTGGCGCTTACAGGCCACGCCCAAAAAACAAATATTCAAAGTGATACCATTTCCACGCCATTTGTCCAAATCTTCTGAAATTTGGTGTACATGCCTCATTCCTCATGGGGAACAAAAAGCCTCAAGAACCCATAACTTCCGCCATGATGGATTTTCCCAGACGCTGAAAATTTGCTAAAACCTACAAAACTCTTCTTCTCCTGAACCGTAGCTCCAATTGACTTGAAATTTGGTACACATGTGTAGAATGGACAGTCCTTGAAAACGTTACTTAGGAAAAATGAATACTATACAAAATGGCTGAAAGGGGCGTGTTTATGTAAATGTCCAAATTTTAACAATATATACGTGTCAATAAATCAAATGTAATTTTGACTGATGGTTTTTCAAACCTAACATGCTTCAAGATGACATCACTCTGAAGTACTGTGCAAAGAATGGCTAACATTCGCCTAGGGGCTTACAGGCCATGCCAAATTCCCATTTTCTGGTCTAAAATGTTCTAATTTGGTACAATGGTACTACAGGCCAACAGGAACCCACAAACCAAGAATGGCCGACATTCACCACTAGGGGGCTTAAAGGCCACGCCAAAATTCCCGTTTTCTGGTCAAAAATGTTCTAATTTGGTACATTGATACTACAGGCCAACAGGAACCCACAAACCAAGAATGGCCAACATTCACCCCTAGGGGCTTACAGGCCATGCCGAAATTCCCATTTTCTGGTCAAAATGTTCTAATTTGGTACATTGATACTACAGGCCAACAGGAACCCACAAACCAAGAATGGCCAACATTCGCCATTAGGGGGCTTACAGGTAATTCCTAAAATTCCCATTTTCTGGTCAAACATTTTCTAATTTGGTACATTGATTCTACAGGCCAACAGGAACCCATCAAACCAAGAATGGCTCACATTCGCCTCTAGGGGCGCTTACAGGCCACTCCAAAATTCCCATTTTCTGGTCAAATATTTTCTAATTTTGTACATTGATACTACAGGCCAACAGGAACCCACAAACCAAGAATGACCCACATTTGCCCATAGGTGGCGCTTACAGGCCACGTCCCAAAAAAATATTTTCAAAGTGATACCATTTCCACGCCATTTGTCCAATTCTTCTGAAACTTGGTGTACATGCCTCATTTCTCATTGGGAACAAAAAGCCTCAAGGATCCATAAGGTCCTGTATGGATTTTCCTGTACATTGAAAATGTTTCGTTTAGGATTCAGACAGAAGACATGTTTTTTGAATTCCTTAATTGGGAGGGTTTATCCCCAACCATCTACTGATCAATTTTAAATGATTTGCCATTTTGAGGAGGAATCAGCATTGCTGCTTGCAGCTATATTTATTATTATTATTATTATTCTTCTCCTTGAGCCCAAATAGCTCAAAAAGTCACTGGTCAAAAGTTTTCTAAATTGGCACATTGATAGTCCATGCCAACGGGTACCCCCAAACCAAGAATGGTCAACATTCGCCCATAGGTGGCGCTACAGGCCACGCCCAAAAAACAAAATTTCAAAGTGATACCATTTCCACGCCATTTGTCCAAATCTTCTGAAACTTGGTGTACATGCCTCATTTCTCATGGGGAACAAAAAGCCTCAAGAACCCATAACTTCCGCCATGATGGATTTTCCTCAGACGCTGAAAATTTGCTAAAACCTACAAAACTCTTTCTTCTCCTGAACCGTGAGCTCCAATTGACTTGAAATTTGGTACACATGTGTAGAATTGACAGTCTTTGAAAACGCTACTTAGGAAAAATGAATACGATACAAAATGGCTGAAAGGGGCGTGTTTATGTAAATGTCCAAATTTTAACAATATATACGTGTCAATAAATCAAATGTAATTTTGACTGATGGTTTTTCAAACCTAACATGCTTCAAGATGACATCACTCTGAAGTACTGCGCAAAGAATGGCTAACATTCGCCTCTAGGGGGCTTACAGGCCATGCCGAAATTCCCATTTTCTGGTCTAAAATGTTCTAATTTGGTACAATGGTACTACAGGCCAACAGGAACCCACAAACCAAGAATGGCCGACATTCATAGCTTAGCCACATTAGGGGGCTGATACTACAGGCCACAGCCTCAACAAATTCCCTCGCTTTTCTGGTCAAAAATGTTCTAATTTGGTACATTGATACTACAGGCCAACAGGAACCCACAAACCAAGAATGGCCAACATTCGCCATTAGGGGCGCTTACAGGCCATTCCAAAATTCCCATTTTCTGGTCAAACATTTTCTAATTTGGTACATTGATTCTACAGGCCAACAGGAACCCACAAACCAAGAATGGCTCACATTCGCCCCTAGGGGCGCTTACAGGCCACTCCAAAATTCCCATTTTCTGGTCAAATATTTTCTAATTTTGTACATTGATACTACAGGCCAACAGGAACCCACAAACCAAGAATGGCCCACATTTGCCCATAGGTGGTGCTTACAGGCCACGCCCCAAAAAAATATTTTCAAAGTGATACCATTTCCACGCCTATTTATCCAATTCTTCTGAAACTTGGTGTACATGCCTCATTTCTCATTGGGAACAAAAAGCTTCAAGGATCCATAAGGTCCGTATGGATTTTCCTGTACATTGAAAATGTTTCGCTTAGGATTCAGACAAAGACATGTTTTTTGAATTCCTTAATTGGGAGGGTTTATCCCCAACCATCTACTGATCAATTTTAAATGATTTGCCATTTTGAGGAGGAATCGCGATTGCTGCTTGCAGCTATATTATTATTATTATGTATTGTCATTATTATTATTATTATTATTATTATTATTATTATTCTCCTTGAGCCCCAATAGCTCAAAAAGTCACTGGTCAAAATTTTCTAAATTGGCACATTGATACTCCATGCCAACGGGTACCCCCAAACCAAGAATGGTCAACATTCGCCCATAGGTGGCGCTACAGGCCACGCCCAAAAAACAAAAATTCAAAGTGATATAATTTCCACCCCATTTGTCCAAATCTTCTGAAACTTTGTAAACATGCCTCATTTCTCATGGGGAACAAAAAGCCTCAAGGACCCATACTTCTGCCATTATGGATTTTCCTGTACAGTGAAAATTTTGGAAAACCTACAAAACTCTTTCTTCTCCTGAACCTCAGCTCCAATTGACTTGAATTTGGCACACGTGTGTAGTATGTATGTCTTTCCAAACGCTACTTAGCAAAAAATGAATACAATACAAAATGGCTGAAATGGACGTGTTTATGTAAATGTACACACAAAAGATGATCAAAAATTTTTAAAATCCCATTGATTTACAATGGCTGAGCAAAAGTGCTCCTCTACTGGACAAATATGGTCCACATGTAAAATCCCATTCACTTACATTGGCTGAGCAAAGAGGCTCCTCTACTGGAGTAACTCTGTCTACCACATGCAGCTCTTCTGTAGCAATCTCTAATGAAGCATTTCGGTCTCCTAGTGGGTGGAGCTCCAGACTTAGACTACAGAAGACATTTTATGCCTGCACGGAGGTATGTCAAATCAATTGTGTGTCTTAATGCTTTCCAGTTTGAACATTCAAGCCGATTTTACACTATTCAACTCAACAAAGGCAAAACAACTCAAATAAATGTTTTCGAAAGCAGTTTGTGTGACACAGCGAAGTGAAGCCGCTGCTGCCTAACGCTCGCGACGCATGAGAGTTCGCTTCCTTCTTATGCTTCAACGGACAATTTCATACACCAAAATACATGATATATTGGGGTGTCTGCTATATCTCAAGTGAACAAACAGTTGATAAAGAAATCGGGTATCAATATATTGAATTATGAATTATTGAAGGGGTCTAGTGATGCCGCTGTGATGTCCTGTTAGATTTTTTCTATCGAGACAGCGCTAACGTATCAAAACTTCCGAAGTATGATGTTGTTTAATTGTCTCTGACAACACGCAATCCTCGAGGCGAGATCATTTTTGCTCGCGATCTTCACGAAGGTTTGTTGGTTGTGTACAATGGTTGCCTGCTTGAACATTCAAGCCGATTTTACACTATTCAACTCAACAAAGGCAAAACAACTCAAATAAATGTTTTCGAAGCAGTTTGTGTGACACAGCGAAGCGAGCCGCGTCACGACTAACGCCAGACGCCGATGAGAGTTCGCCACAGCTTCATGCGCTTGAACGGACAATTTCATACACCAAAATACATGATATATTGGGGTGTCTGTTATGTATCAAGTGAACAAACAGTTGATAAAGAAATTGGGTATCAATATATTTAATTATGAATTATTGTGAACAACACGGATGCCGCTGTGGTGTCCTGTTAAGATTTTTCTCTCAAACAGCTGCTAACAGCTTAAACAAAATACTGCGCTATTTTTGCACATACAGATACATTTAATACATCGCCACAAACTATGAAAGTTGTACTTTTATTTGTTGTAAAATAAAGAAAATAAACCGTGGTGCTCTTTGTCTAAGCTTAATATCTTTCTGAAACACGCCACAAAAACTTACACAAACATGAAACATATGTCTAAAGAAAGTAGGGATGGGCTGATCAATCCTAACGTATCAAAACTTCCGAGAATGATGTTGTTTAATTGTCTCTGACAACACGCTAAACCGCGAGGCGTAGATCATTTTTGCTCGCGATCATCATGAAGGTTTGTCGGTTGTATACAATGTTTGCCTGTTTGAACATTCAAGCCGATTTTACACTATTCAACTCAACAAATGTCAAAACAACTCAAATACATGTTTGCGAAGCTGTTTGTGTGACACAGCGAGCCGCTGCAGGCCTAACTCACGCGACTCGATGTCTTTCGCTGCTGCTTATGCCTGAACGGACAATTTCATACAACAGAGTGTCAAAATACATGATATATTGAGGAGTCTGTTATGTCTCAAGTGAACAAACAGTTGAGAAAGAAATCTGAATAATTATATTTTATTCTGGCATTATTCCAGATGACGCCCTGCTATATTTTTCTCTCAAACAGCGGAAACAACTTAAACAAAATACTGCAGCCATTTTTGCCCATACAGAAACATGCAAGACATCATTACTTAACTATGAAATGTGTACTTTTATTTGTGTACACTTACAATAACAACAAAACCTTGTGCTTTTGTAAAATAAATAAACAGGGTGCTCAGTCTCTGTCTTCGCGATTATTTTTCTGAAACACGCCACAAAATTCAAGTGAACAAAATCAACCATTCACTGTAGTCTGTATTTTATCATCTCACAATGAATACAAATGCAACAAGCATGGCACAAAACGAAAATAATGATACTTCTCAGTTCTCAAAAGATTAAACTGAACTGTGCCTTAAGTATCGTATCATGCATAAAAGCCTCTTAAAGAGACAGTAACAATTTAGCCTTCGCCCTGAACATAGACATTCCCAAGTAATTGAGAAGTACAAATGGTATTATTTTAAGTTTTTTTATTTCTCTCTACCTTGTAAAATGCCACGCTTTTTGAATGGCATGTAAACACAATCACTCCATTTTTTTCACTGGATCTGTTGCTATTTTAATGATTTAAAAATCAAAGCACTGACCATTTAAAGTGTGAGCTTGTAGGCTACATTTTGAAATAGTTATAAACAGTCACAGCTATACAGTGTTATTATGTGCCTAGATAGTCTTTCAAATAAAATTGCTTGTGATATGCTTATGTAAATCACACAAAAAAACAGAAAAAAATCTTAAGAGAGAAGTGAAAGTGAAAGTAGAGATTTTCAAAGTGATTTTTCATTCAAAGTGATACAATTTCCACGCCATTTGTCTAAATCTTCTGAAACTTGGTGTACATGCCTCATTCCTCATGGGGAACAAAAAGCCTTAAGGACCCATAACTTTCACCATGATGGATTTTCCCAGACGCTGAAAATTTCATAAAACCTAAAAATACTCTTTCTTCTCCTGAACCGTGAGCTCTAATTGACTTGAAATTTGGTACACATTTGTAGAATGGACATCCTTGAAAACATTACTTAGGAAAAATGAATGTGATACAAAATGTCTGAAAGGGGCGTGTTTATGTAAATGTCCAAATTTTAACAATATATACCTGTCAATAAATCAAATGTAATTTTGACTGATGGTTTTTCAAACCTAACATGCTTCAAGATGACATCACTCTGAAGTACTAGCGAAAGAATGGTCTGACATTCTGCCTTAGGGGGCTTACAGGCCATGTCGAAATTCCCATTTTCTGGTCTAAAATGTTCTAATTTGGTACAATGGTACTACAGGCCAACAGGAACCCACAAACCAAGAATGGCCGACATTCGCCACTAGGGGGCTTAAAGGCCACGCCTAAAATTCCCGCTTTCTGGTCAAATTTTTTTAATTTGGTACATTGATACTACAGGCAGACAGGAACCCACAAACCAAGAATGGACAACATTCACCCCTAGGGGCGCTTACAGGCCATGCCAAAATTCCCATTTTCTGGTCAAAAATGTTCTAATTTGGTACACTGATACTACATGCCAACAGGAACCCACAAACCACTTAATGGCCAACATTCGCCATTAGGGGGCTTACAGGTAATTCCAAAAATCCCATTTTCTGGTCAAACATTTTCTAATTTGGTGTATTGATTCTACAGGCCGACAGGAACCCACAAACCAAGAAAGGCTCCACATTCGCCCTTAGGGGGCTTACAGGCCACTCCAAAATTCCCATTTTCTGGTCAAATATTTTCTAATTTTGTACATTTATACTACAGGCCAACAGGAACCCACAAACCAAGAATGACCAACATTTGCCCATAGGTGGCGCTTACAGGCCACGCCTCCAAAATTTTTTTTTCAAAATGATATAATATCCACCCCATTTGTCCAATTCTTCTGAAACTTGGTGTACATGCCGCATTTCTCATTGGGAACAAAAAGCCTCAAGGATCCATAAGGTCCGTATGGATTTTCCTGTACATTGAAAATGTTTTGTTTAGGAATCAGACTAAGACATGTTTTTTTGAATTCCTTAATTGGGAGGGTTTATCCCCAACCATCTACTGATCAATTTTAAATGATTTGCCATTTTGAGGAGGAATCCAGATTGCTGCTTGCAGCTATATTTATTATTATTATTATTATTATTCTCCTTGAGCCCCAATAGCTCAAAAAGTCACTGGTCAAAATTTTCTAAATTGGCACATTGATACTCCATGCCAACGGGTACCCCTAAACCAAGAATGGCCCACATTCGCCCATAGGTGGCGCTTACAGGCCACGCCCAAAAAACAAAATTCAAAGTGATACAATTTCCACGCCATTTGTCCAAATCTTCTGAAATTTGGTGTACATGCCTCATTCCTCATGGGGAACAAAAAGCCTCAAGAACCCATAACTTCCGCCATGATGGATTTTCCCGACGCTGAAAATTTGCTAAAACCTACAAAACTCTTTCTTCTCCTGAACCGTAGCTCCAATTGACTTGAAATTTGGTACACATGTGTAGAATGGACATCCTTGAAAACGCTACTTAGGAAAAATGAATACTGATACAAAATGGCTGAAAGGGGCGTGTTTATGTAAATGTCCAAATTTTAACAATATATACGCAGTCAATAAATCAAATGTAATTTTGACTGATGGTTTTTCAAACCTAACATGCTTCAAGATGACATCACTCTGAAGTACTGTGCAAAGAATGGTCAACATTCTGCCTCTAGGGGCTTACAGGCCATGCCTAAATTCCCATTTTCTGGTCTAAAATGTTCTAATTTGGTACAATGGTACTACAGGCCAACAGGAACCCACAAACCAAGAATGGCCTACATTCGCCACTAGGGGGCTTAAAGGCCACGCCAAAATTCCCGCTTTCTGGTCAAAAATGTTCTAATTTGGTACATTGATACTACAGGCCAACAGGAACCCACAAACCAAGAATGGCCAACATTCACCCCTAGGGGGCTTACAGGCCATGCCGAAATTCCCATTTTCTGGTCTAAAATGTTCTAATTTGGTACAATGGTACTACAGGCCAACAGGAACCCACAAACCAAGAATGGCCAACATTCGCCATTAGGGGGCTTACAGGTAATTCCCAAAAGTCCCATTTTCTGGTCAAACATTTTCTAATTTGGTACATTGATTCTACAGGCCAACAGGAACCCATCAAACCAAGAATGGCTCACATTCGCCTCTAGGGGGCTTACAGGCCACTCCAAAATTCCCATTTTCTGGTCAAATATTTTCTAATTTTGTACATTGATACTACAGGCCAACAGGAACCCACAAACCAAGAATGGCCCACATTCGACCATAGGTGGTGCTACAGGCCACGCTTCCAAAAAAATATTTTCAAAGTGATACCATTTCCACGCCTATTTGTCCAATTCTTCTGAAACTTGGTGTACATGCCTCATTTCTCATTGGGAACAAAAAGCCTCAAGGATCCATAAGGTCCGGTATGGATTTTCCTGTACATTGAAAATGTTTCGCTTAGGATTCAGACAAAGACATGTTTTTTGAATTCCTTAATTGGGAGGGTTTATCCCCAACCATCTACTGATCAATTTTAAATGATTTGCCATTTTGAGGAGGAATCTGCATTGCTGCTTGCAGCTATATTTATTATTATTATTATTATTCTTCTCCTTGAGCCCAAATAGCTCAAAAAGTCACTGGTCAAAAGTTTTCTAAATTGGCACATTGATAGTCCATGCCAACGGGTACCCCCAAACCAAGAATGGTCAACATTCGCCCATAGGTGGCGCTTACAGGCCACGCCCAAAAAAAAATATTTCAAAGTGATACCATTTCCACGCCATTTGTCCAAATCTCCTGAAACTTGGTGTACATGCCTCATTTCTCATGGGGAACAAAAAGCCTCAAGAACCCATAACTTCCGCCATGATGGATTTTTCCAGACGCTGAAAATTTGCTAAAACCTACAAAACTCTTTCTTCTCCTGAACCGTGAGCTCCAATTGACTTGAAATTTGGTACACATGTGTAGAATTGAAGTCTTTGAAAACGCTACTTAGGAAAAATGAATACGATACAAAATGGCTGAAAGGGGCGTGTTTATGTAAATGTCCAAATTTTAACAATATATACGTGTCAATAAATCAAATGTAATTTTGACTGATGGTTTTTCAAACCTAACATGCTTCAAGATGACATCACTCTGAAGTACTGCGCAAAGAATGGCTAACATTCGCCTCTAGGGGGCTTACAGGCCATGCCGAAATTCCCATTTTCTGGTCTAAAATGTTCTAATTTGGTACAATGGTACTACAGGCCAACAGGAACCCACAAACCAAGAATGGCCGACATTCGCCACTAGGGGGCTTAAAGGCCACGCCAAAATTCCCGCTTTCTGGTCAAAATGTTCTAATTTGGTACATTGATACTACAGGCCAACAGGAACCCACAAACCAAGAATGGCCAACATTCACCCCTAGGGGGCTTACAGGCCATGCCGAAATTCCCATTTTCTGGTCTAAAATGTTCTAATTTGGTACAATGGTACTACAGGCCAACAGGAACCCACAAACCAAGAATGGCCAACATTCGCCATTAGGGGGCCTACAGGTAATTCCTAAAAGTCCCATTTTCTGGTCAAACATTTTCTAATTTGGTACATTGATTCTACAGGCCAAAAGGAACCCACAAACCAAGAATGGCTCCACATTCGCCCCTAGGGGCGCTTACAGGCCACTCCAAAATTCCCATTTTCTGGTCAAATATTTTCTAATTTTGTACATTGATACTACAGGCCAACAGGAACCCACAAACCAAGAATGGCCCACATTCGACCATAGGTGGTGCTACAGGCCACGCTCCAAAAAAATATTTTCAAAGTGATACCATTTCCACGCCATTTGTCCAATTCTTCTGAAACTTGGTGTACATGCCTCATTTCTCATTGGGAACAAAAAGCCTCAAGGATCCATAAGGTCCGTATGGATTTTCCTGTACATTGAAAATGTTTCGCTTAGGATTCAGACAAAGACATGTTTTTTGAATTCCTTAATTGGGAGGGTTTATCCCCAACCATCTACTGATCAATTTTAAATGATTTGCCATTTTGAGGAGGAATCCGATTGCTGCTTGCAGCTATATTATTATTATTATTATTATTATTATTATTCTTCTCCTTGAGCCCCAATAGCTCAAAAAGTCACTGGTCAAAATTTTCTAAATTGGCACATTGATACTCCATGCCAACGGGTACCCCTAAACCAAGAATGGCCCACATTCGCCCATAGGTGGCGCTACAGGCCACGCCCAAAAAAACAAAATTCAAAGTGATACAATTTCCACGCCATTTGTCCAAATCTTCTGAAATTTGGTGTACATGCCTCATTCCTCATGGGGAACAAAAAGCCTCAAGAACCCATAACTTCCGCCATGATGGATTTTCCCAGACGCTGAAAATTTGCTAAAACCTACAAAACTCTTCTTCTCCTGAACCGTAGCTCCAATTGACTTGAAATTTGGTACACATGTGTAGAATGGACATCCTTGAAAACGCTACTTAGGAAAAAATGAATACTATACAAAATGGCTGAAAGGGGCGTGTTTATGTAAATGTCCAAATTTTAACAATATATACGCGTCAATAAATCAAATGTAATTTTGACTGATGGTTTTTCAAACCTAACATGCTTCAAGATGACATCACTCTGAAGTACTGTGCAAAGAATGGCCATGCCAAAATTCCCATTTTCTGGTCAAAATGTTCTAATTTGGTAAATTAATAGTACAGGCCAACAGGAATCCACAAACCAAGAATGACCTACATACGCCACTAGGGGCACTACAGGACAAGCCAAAATTCCCATTTTCTGGTCAAAAATGTTCTAATTCGTACAAGAATAGTACAGGCCAACAGGAATCCACAAACCAAGAATGACCGACATTCGCCACTAGGGGGCACTACAGGACAAGCCAAAATTCCCATTTTCTGGTCAAAATTTTCTAATTTGGTACTTTGATACTACAGGCCAACAGGAACCCACATACCAAGTGTGGCTCCACATTCGCTCTTAGGGGGCTTACAGGCTACTCCAAAATTTCGCTTTCTGGTCAAAAACGTTCTAATTTGGTACATTGATACTGCAGGTCAACAGGAACCCTCAAACCAAGAATGGCTAACATTCGCCCTTAGGGGCACTACAGGCCATGCCGAAATTCCCATTTTCTGGTCAAAATGTTCTAATTTGGTACATTAATAGTACAGGCCAAAAGGAATCCACAAACCAAGAATGACCGACATTCACCACTAGGTGGCTTAGAGGCCAGCCTAAATTCCCATTTTCTGGTCAAAAAGTTATAATTTGGTACATTGATACTACAGGCCAACAGGAACCCACAAACCAAGTATGGCCCACATTCGCCATTAGGGGGCTTACAGGCCACTCCCAAAATTTCGCTTTCTGGTCAAAAATTTTCTAATATGGTACATTGATACTACTGGCCAACAGGAACCCACAAACAAAGAATGGCTAACATTCGCCTCTAGGGGGCACTAGAGGCCACTCAAATTCCCATTTTATGGTCAAAAATGTTCTAATTTGGTACATTGATACTACAGGTCAACAGGAACCCTCAAACCAAGAATGGCTAACATTCACCCCTAGGGGCGCTTACAGGTAATTCCTAAAAGTCCCATTTTCTGGTCAAATATTTTCTAATTATGTACATTGATACTACAGGCCAACAGGAACCCACAAACCAAGAATGACCCACATTTGCCCATAGGAGGCGCTTACAGGCCACGCCTCCAAAAAAATATTTTCAAAGTGATACCATTTCCACGCCTATTTAACCAATTCTTTTGAATCTTGGTGTACATGCCTCATTTCTCATTGGGAACAAAAAGCCTCAAGGATCCATAAGGTCCATGATGGATTTTCCTGTACACTGAAAATGTTTCGCTTAGGATTCAGACAGAAATACATGTTTTTTGAATTCATCCATTGAGAGGGTTTAACCCCAACCATCTACTGATCAATTTGAAATGATTTGCCATTTTGAGGAGGAATCCGCGATTGCTGCTTGCAGCTATATTTATTATTATTATTATTATTATTATTATTCTCCTTGAGCCCCAATAGCTCAAAAAGTCACTGGTCAAAAATTTTCTAAATTGGCACATTGATACTCCATGCCAACGGGTACCCCCAAACCAAGAATGGCCCACATTCTGCCCATAGGTGGCGCTTACAGGCCACGCCCAAAAAACAAATATTCAAAGTGATACAATTTCCACGCCATTTGTCCAAATCTTCTGAAATTTGGTGTACATGCCTCATTCCTCATGGGGAACAAAAAGCCTCAAGAACCCATAACTTCCGCCATGATGGATTTTTCCGCAGACGCTGAAAATTTGCATAAAACCTACAAAACTCTTTCTTCTCCTGAACCGTAGCTCCAATTGACTTGAAATTTGGTACACATGTGTAGAATTGACAGTCCTTGAAAACGCTACTTAGGAAAAATGAATACTGATACAAAATGGCTGAAAGGGGCGTGTTTATGTAAATGTCCAAATTTTAACAATATATACGTGTCAATAAATCAAATGTAATTTTGACTGATGGTTTTTCAAACCTAACATGCTTCAAGATGACATCACTCTGAAGTACTGTGCAAAGAATGGCCTAACATTCGGTCTCTTAGGGGCGCTTACAGGCCATGCTCGAAATTCCCATTTTCTGGTCTAAAATGTTCTAATTTGGTACAATGGTACTACAGGCCAACAGGAACCCACAAACCAAGAATGGCCGACATTCAGCCACTAGGGGCGCTTAAAGGCCACGCCAAAATTCCCGCTTTCTGGTCAAAAATGTTCTAATTTGGTACATTGATACTACAGGCCAACAGGAACCCACAAACCAAGAATGGCCAACATTCACCCCTAGGGGGCTTACAGGCCATGCCGAAATTCCCATTTTCTGGTCTAAAATGTTCTAATTTGGTACAATGGTACTACAGGCCAACAGGAACCCACAAACCAAGAATGGCCAACATTCGCCATTAGGGGGCTTACAGGTAATTCTCAAAAGTCCCATTTTCTGGTCAAACATTTTCTAATTTGGTACATTGATTCTACAGGCCAACAGGAACCCACAAACCAAGAATGGCTCACATTCGCCCCTAGGGGGCTTACAGGCCACTCCAAAATTCCCATTTTCTGGTCAAATATTTTCTAATTTTGTACATTGATACTACAGGCCAACAGGAACCCACAAACCAAGAATGGCCCACATTTGCCCATAGGTGGTGCTTACAGGCCACGCTCCAAAAAAATATTTTCAAAGTGATACCATTTCCACGCCATTTGTCCAATTCTTCTGAAACTTGGTGTACATGCCTCATTTCTCATTGGGAACAAAAAGCCTCAAGGATCCATAAGGTCCGTATGGATTTTCCTGTACATTGAAAATGTTTCGCTTAGGATTCAGACAGAAATACATGTTTTTTGAATTCATTAATTGGGAGGGTTTATCCCCAACCATCTACTGATCAATTTTAAATGATTTGCCATTTTGAGGAGGAATCTGCGATTGCTGCTTGCAGCTATATTTATTATTATTATTATTATTATTACTTCTCCTTGAGCCCCAATAGCTCAAAAAGTCACTGGTCAAAAGTTTTCTAAATTGGCACATTGATAGTCCATGCCAACGGGTACCCCTAAACCAAGAATGGTCAACATTCGCCCATAGGTGGCGCTACAGGCCACGCCCAAAAAAAAAATTTCAAAGTGATACAATTTCCACGCCATTTGTCCAAATCTTCTGAAACTTGGTGTACATGCCTCATTCCTCATGGGGAACAAAAAGCCTCAAGAACCCATAACTTCCGCCATGATGGATTTTCCTCAGACGCTGAAAATTTGCTAAAACCTACAAAACTCTTCTTCTCCTGAACCGTGAGCTCCAATTGACTTGAAATTTGGTACACATGTGTAGAATGGACAGTCCTTGAAAACGCTACTTAGGAAAAATGAATACGATACAAAATGGCTGAAAGGGGCGTGTTTATGTAAATGTCCAAATTTTAACAATATATACGTGTCAATAAATCAAATGTAATTTTGACTGATGGTTTTTCAAACCTAACATGCTTCAAGATGACATCACTCTGAAGTACTGCGCAAAGAATGGCTAACATTCGCCTCTAGGGGGCTTACAGGCCATGCCGAAATTCCCATTTTCTGGTCTAAAATGTTCTAATTTGGTACAATGGTACTACAGGCCAACAGGAACCCACAAACCAAGAATGGCCGACATTCGCCACTAGGGGGCTTAAAGGCCACGCCAAAATTCCCGCTTTCTGGTCAAAAATGTTCTAATTTGGTACATTGATACTACAGGCCAACAGGAACCCACAAACCAAGAATGGCCAACATTCACCCCTAGGGGCGCTTACAGGCCATGCCGAAATTCCCATTTTCTGGTCTAAAATGTTCTAATTTGGTACAATGGTACTACAGGCCAACAGGAACCCACAAACCAAGAATGGCCAACATTCGCCATTAGGGGCGCTACAGGTAATTCCCAAAAGTCCCATTTTCTGGTCAAACATTTTCTAATTTGGTACATTGATAGTACAGGCCAACAGGAATCCACAAACCAAGAATGACCGACATACGCCACTAGGGGCACTACAGGACAAGCCAAAATTCCCATTTTCTGGTCAAAATGTTCTAATTCGTACAAGAATAGTACAGGCCAACAGGAATCCACAAACCAAGAATGACCCACATTCGCCACTAGGGGCACTACAGGACAAGCCAAAATTCCCATTTTCTGGTCAAAAATTTTCTAATTTGGTACTTTGATACTACAGGCCAACAGGAACCCACATACCAAGTGTGGCCCACATTCTGCTCTTAGGAGGCTTACAGGCTACTCCAAAATTTCGCTTTCTGGTCAAAAACGTTCTAATTTGGTACATTGATACTGCAGGTCAACAGGAACCCTCAAACCAAGAATGGCCAACATTCGCCTTAGGGGGCACTACAGGCCATGCCGAAATTCCCATTTTCTGGTCAAAATGTTCTAATTTGGTACATTAATAGTACAGGCCAAAAGGAATCCACAAACCAAGAATGACCGACATTCACCACTAGGTGGGCTTAGAGGCCAGTCGAAATTCCCATTTTCTGGTCAAAATGTTATAATTTGGTACATTGATACTACAGGCCAACAGGAACCCACAAACCAAGTATGGCCCACATTCGCCATTAGGGGGCTTACAGGCCACTCCCAAAATTTCATTTTCTGGTCAAAATTTTCTAATATGGTACATTGATACTACTGGCCAACAGGAACCCACAAACAAAGAATGGCCAACATTCGCCTTAGGGGCACTAGAGGCCATCCGAAATTCCCATTTTATGGTCAAAAATGTTCTAATTTGGTACATTGATACTACAGGTCAACAGGAACCCTCAAACCAAGAATGGCCAACATTCACCCCTAGGGGCGCTACAGGTAATTCCAAAAGTCCCATTTTCTGGTCAAATATTTTCTAATTATGTACATTGATACTACAGGCCAACAGGAACCCACAAACCAAGAATGACCCACATTTGCCCATAGGAGGCGCTACAGGCCACTCCCAAAAAATATTTTCAAAGTGATACCATTTCCACGCCATTTGTCCAATTCTTCTGAAACTTGGTGTACATGCCTCATTTCTCATTGGGAACAAAAAGCCTCAAGGATCCATAAGTCCGTATGATGGATTTTCCTGTACGACTGAAAATGTTTGCTTAGGATTCAGACAAAATACATGTTTTCTGAATTCATCCAATTGAGAGGGTTTAACTCCAACCATCTACTGATCAATTTGAAATGATTTGCCATTTTGAGGAGGAATCGCATTGCTGCTTGCAGCTATATTTATTAAATGTTCATTATTCTTATCCTTGAGCCCCAATAGCTCAAAAGTCACTGGTCAAAATTTTCTAAATTGGCACATTGATACTCCATGCCAACAGGTACCCTCAAACCAAGAATGGCCAACATTCGCCCATAGGTGGCGCTACAGGCCATGCCGAAATTCCCATTTTCTGGTCTAAAATGTTCTAATTTGGTACAATGGTACTACAGGCCAACAGGAACCCACAAACCAAGAATGGCCGACATTCACCACTAGGGGGCTTAAAGGCCACGCCAAAATTCCCGCTTTCTGGTCAAAAATGTTCTAATTTGGTACATTGATACTACAGGCCAACAGGAACCCACAAACCAAGAATGGCCAACATTCACCCTTAGGGGCTTACAGGCCATGCCGAAATTCCCATTTTCTGGTCTAAAATGTTCTAATTTGGTACAATGGTACTACAGGCCAACAGGAACCCACAAACCAAGAATGGCCAACATTCGCCATTAGGGGCGCTTACAGGTAATTCCCAAAAGTCCCATTTTCTGGTCAAACATTTTCTAATTTGGTACATTGATTCTACAGGCCAACAGGAACCCACAAACCAAGAATGGCTCAACATTCGCCTCTAGGGGGCTTACAGGCCACTCCAAAATTCCCATTTTCTGGTCAAATATTTTCTAATTTTGTACATTGATACTACAGGCCAACAGGAACCCACAAACCAAGAATGGCCCACATTCGACCATAGGTGGCGCTACAGGCCACGTCCCAAAAAAATATTTTCAAAGTGATACCATTTCCACGCCATTTAACCAATTCTTCTGAAACTTGGTGTACATGCCTCATTTCTCATTGGGAACAAAAAGCCTCAAGGATCCATAAGGTCCGTATGGATTTTCCTGTACATTGAAAATGTTTCGCTTAGGATTCAGACAAAGACATGTTTTTTGAATTCATTAATTGGGAGGGTTTATCCCCAACCATCTACTGATCAATTTTAAATGATTTGCCATTTTGAGGAGGAATCCGCATTGCTGCTTGCAGCTATATTTATTATTATTATTATTATTATTATTCTTCTCCTTGAGCCCCAATAGCTCAAAAAGTCACTGGTCAAAAATTTTCTAAATTGGCACATTGATACTCCATGCCAACGGGTACCCCCAAACCAAGAATGGCCCACATTCGCCCATAGGTGGCGTTACAGGCCACGCCCAAAAAACAAAATTCAAAGTGATACAATTTCCACGCCATTTGTCCAAATCTTCTGAAATTTGGTGTACATGCCTCATTCCTCATGGGGAACAAAAAGCCTCAAGAACCCATAACTTCCGCCATGATGGATTTTCCCAGACGCTGAAAATTTGCTAAAACCTACAAAACTCTTTCTTCTCCTGAACCGTGAGCTCTAATTGACTTGAAATTTGGTACACATGTGTAGAATGGACATCCTTGAAAACGCTATTTAGGAAAAAATGAATACGATACAAAATGGCTGAAAGGGGCGTGTTTATGTAAATGTCCAAATTTTAACAATATATACGCGTCAATAAATCAAATGTAATTTTGACTGATGGTTTTTCAAACCTAACATGCTTAAAGATGACATCACTCTGAAGTACTGTGCAAAGAATGGCCATGCCAAAATTCCCATTTTCTGGTCAAAAATGTTCTAATTTGGTAAATTAATAGTACAGGCCAACAGGAATCCACAAACCAAGAATGACCGACATACGCCACTAGGGGGCACTACAGGACAAGCCAAAATTCCCATTTTCTGGTCAAAAATGTTCTAATTCGGTACAAGAATAGTACAGGCCAACAGGAATCCACAAACCAAGAATGACCGACATTCGCCACTAGGGGCACTACAGGACAAGCCAAAATTCCCATTTTCTGGTCAAAAATTTTCTAATTTGGTACTTTGATACTACAGGCCAACAGGAACCCACATACCAAGTGTGGCCCACATTCGCTCTTAGGGGGCTTACAGGCTACTCCAAAATTTCGCTTTCTGGTCAAAAACGCTCTAATTTGGTACATTGATACTGCAGGTCAACAGGAACCCTCAAACCAAGAATGGCTAACATTCGCCCTTAGGGGGCACTACAGGCCATGCCGAAATTCCCATTTTCTGGTCAAAAATGTTCTAATTTGGTACATTAATAGTACAGGCCAAAAGGAATCCACAAACCAAGAATGACCGACATTCACCACTAGGTGGCGCTTAGAGGCCAGTCGAAATTCCCATTTTCTGGTCAAAAAGTTATAATTTGGTACATTGATACTACAGGCCAACAGGAACCCACAAACCAAGTATGGCCCACATTCGCCATTAGGGGGCTTACAGGCCACTCCCAAAATTTCGCTTTCTGGTCAAAAATTTTCTAATATGGTACATTGATACTACTGGCCAACAGGAACCCACAAACAAAGAATGGCTAACATTCGCCTCTAGGGGGCACTAGAGGCCACTCAAATTCCCATTTTATGGTCAAAAATGTTCTAATTTGGTACATTGATACTACAGGTCAACAGGAACCCTCAAACCAAGAATGGCCAACATTCACCCCTAGGGGCGCTACAGGTAATTCCTAAAAGTCCCATTTTCTGGTCAAATATTTTCTAATTATGTACATTGATACTACAGGCCAACAGGAACCCACAAACCAAGAATGACCCACATTTGCCCATAGGAGGCTTACAGGCCACGCTCCAAAAAATATTTTCAAAGTGATACCATTTCCACGCCTATTTAACCAATTCTTTTGAATCTTGGTGTACATGCCTCATTTCTCATTGGGAACAAAAAGCCTCAAGGATCCATAAGGTATGATGGATTTTCCTGTAGACTGAAAATGTTTCGCTTAGGATTCAGACAGAAATACATGTTTTTTGGATTCATCCATTGAGAGGGTTTAACCCCAACCATCTACTGATCAATTTGAAATGATTTGCCATTTTGAGGAGGAATCCGCATTGCTGCTTGCAGCTATATTTATTATTATTATTATTATTATTCTTCCTTGAGCCCCAATAGCTCAAAAAGTCACTGGTCAAAATTTTCTAAATTGGCACATTGATACTCCATGCCAACGGGTACCCCTAAACCAAGAATGGCCCACATTCGCCCATAGGTGGCGCTTACAGGCCACGCCCAAAAAAACAAAATTCAAAGTGATACAATTTCCACGCCATTTGTCCAAATCTTCTGAAATTTGGTGTACATGCCTCATTCCTCATGGGGAACAAAAAGCCTCAAGAACCCATAACTTCCGCCATGATGGATTTTCCCGTGACGCTGAAAATTTGCTAAAACCTACAAAACTCTTCTTCTCCTGAACCGTAGCTCTAATTGACTTGAAATTTGGTACACATGTGTAGAATGGACATCCTTGAAAACGCTACTTAGGAAAAATGAATACTGATACAAAATGGCTGAAAGGGGCGTGTTTATGTAAATGTCCAAATTTTAACAATATATACGTGTCAATAAATCAAATGTAATTTTGACTGATGGTTTTTCAAACCTAACATGCTTAAAGATGACATCACTCTGAAGTACTGTGCAAAGAATGGCCATGCTAAAATTCCCATTTTCTGGTCAAAAATGTTCTAATTTGGTAAATTAATAGTACAGGCCAACAGGAATCCACAAACCAAGAATGACCGACATACGCCACTAGGGGCACTACAGGACAAGCCAAAATTCCCATTTTCTGGTCAAAATGTTCTAATTCGGTACAAGAATAGTACAGGCCAACAGGAATCCACAAACCAAGAATGACCGACATTCGCCACTAGGGGCACTACAGGACAAGCCAAAATTCCCATTTTCTGGTCAAAAATTTTCTAATTTGGTACTTTGATACTACAGGCCAACAGGAACCCACATACCAAGTGTGGCCCACATTCGCTCTTAGGGGGCTTACAGGCTACTCCAAAATTTCGCTTTCTGGTCAAAAACGCTCTAATTTGGTACATTGATACTGCAGGTCAACAGGAACCCTCAAACCAAGAATGGCTAACATTCAGCCTCTAGGGGCACTACAGGCCATGCCGAAATTCCCATTTTCTGGTCAAAAATGTTCTAATTTGGTACATTAATAGTACAGGCCAAAAGGAATCCACAAACCAAGAATGACCGACATTCACCACTAGGTGGCGCTTAGAGGCCAGTCTAAATTCCCATTTTCTGGTCAAAAAGTTATAATTTGGTACATTGATACTACAGGCCAACAGGAACCCACAAACCAAGTATGGCCCACATTCGCCATTAGGGGGCTTACAGGCCACTCCCAAAATTTCGCTTTTCTGGTCAAAAATTTTCTAATATGGTACATTGATACTACTGGCCAACAGGAACCCACAAACAAAGAATGGCTAACATTCGCCTCTAGGGGCACTAGAGGCCACTCTGAAATTCCCATTTTATGGTCAAAAATGTTCTAATTTGGTACATTGATACTACAGGTCAACAGGAACCCTCAAACCAAGAATGGCCAACATTCACCCCTAGGGGCGCTACAGGTAATTCCCAAAAGTCCCATTTTCTGGTCAAATATTTTCTAATTATGTACATTGATACTACAGGCCAACAGGAACCCACAAACCAAGAATGACCCACATTTGCCCATAGGAGGCGCTACAGGCCACGTCCCAAAAAAATATTTTCAAAGTGATACCATTTCCACGCCATTTAACCAATTCTTCTGAATCTTGGTGTACATGCCTCATTTCTCATTGGGAACAAAAAGCCTCAAGGATCCATAAGGTCATGATGGATTTTCCTGTAGACTGAAAATGTTTCGCTTAGGATTCAGACAGAAATACATGTTTTTTGGATTCATCCATTGAGAGGGTTTAACCCCAACCTCTACTGATCAATTTGAAATGATTTGCCATTTTGAGGAGGAATCTGCATTGCTGCTTGCAGCTATATTTATTATTATTATTATTATTATTCTTCTCCTTGAGCCCCAATAGCTCAAAAAGTCACTGGTCAAAATTTTCTAAATTGGCACATTGATACTCCATGCCAACGGGTACCCCTAAACCAAGAATGGCCCACATTCGCCCATAGGTGGCGCTTACAGGCCACGCCCAAAAAACAAAATTCAAAGTGATACAATTTCCACGCCATTTGTCCAAATCTTCTGAAATTTGGTGTACATGCCTCATTCCTCATGGGGAACAAAAAGCCTCAAGAACCCATAACTTCCGCCATGATGGATTTTCCCAGACGCTGAAAATTTGCTAAAACCTACAAAACTCTTCTTCTCCTGAACCGTAGCTCCAATTGACTTGAAATTTGGTACACATGTGTAGAATGGACATCCTTGAAAACGCTACTTAGGAAAAATGAATACGATACAAAATGGCTGAAAGGGGCGTGTTTATGTAAATGTCCAAATTTTAACAATATATACGCAGTCAATAAATCAAATGTAATTTTGACTGATGGTTTTTCAAACCTAACATGCTTCAAGATGACATCACTCTGAAGTACTGCAGATGCTAACAGCAATAGGCTGCAAACCATTCTGGTCTACATTCAATTAGGGGGCTCATACAGGCCACTGCACTAGAAATTCCCATTTTCTGGTCAAAAATGTTCTAATTTGGTACATTGATACTACAGGCCAACAGGAACCCACAAACCAAGATATGGCCAGCATCATTCTGGCCAATTAGGGGCACTTAAAGGCCACTGCACTAAAATTCCCATTTTCTGGTCAAACATTTTCTAATTTGGTACATTGATACTACAGGCCAACAGGAACCCACAAACCAAGAATGGCTCATACATTCAGCCCCTTAGGTGAGCGCTTAACAGGCCAACTCCCAAAAATTCCCATTTTCTGGTCAAATATTTTCTAATTTTGTACATTGATACTACAGGCCAACAGGAACCCACAAACCAAGAATGGCCCACATTTGCCCATAGGTGGCGCTTACAGGCCACGTCCCAAAAAAATATTTTCAAAGTGATACCATTTCCACGCCATTTATCCAATTCTTCTGAAACTTGGTGTACATGCCTCATTTCTCATTGGGAACAAAAAGCCTCAAGGATCCATAAGGTCCGATGATGGATTTTCCTGTACACTGAAAATGTTTCGCTTAGGATTCAGACAGAAATACATGTTTTTTGAATTCATCCATTGAGAGGGTTTAACCCCAACCATCTACTGATCAATTTTAAATGATTTGCCATTTTGAGGAGGAATCCGCATTGCTGCTTGCAGCTATATTATTATTATTATTATTATTATTATTATTATTCTCCTTGAGCCCCAATAGCTCAAAAAGTCACTGGTCAAAATTTTCTAAATTGGCACATTGATACTCCATGCCAACGGGTACCCCCAAACCAAGAATGGTCAACATTCGCCCATAGGTGGCGCTACAGGCCACGCCCAAAAACAAAAAATTCAAAGTGATATAATTTCCACCCCATTTGTCCAAATCTTCTGAAACTTTGTAAACATGCCTCATTTCTCATGGGGAACAAAAAGCCTCAAGGACCCATACTTCTGCCATTATGGATTTTCCTGTACAGTGAAAATTTTGGAAAACCTACAAAACTCTTCTTCTCCTGAACCTCAGCTCCAATTGACTTGGAATTTGGCACACGTGTGTAGTATGTATGTCTTTCCAAACGCTACTTAGCAAAAAATGAATACAATACAAAATGGCTGAAATGGACGTGTTTATGTAAATGTACACACAAAAGATGATCAAAAATTTTTAAAATCCCATTGATTTACAATGGCTGAGCAAAAGTGCTCCCTCTACTGGACAAATATGGTCCACATGTAAAATCCCATTCACTTACATTGGCTGAGCAAAGAGGCTCCTCTACTGGAGTAACTCTGTCTACCACATGCAGCTCTTCTGTAGCAATCTCTAATGAAGCATTTCGGTCTCCTAGTGGGTGGAGCTCCAGACTTAGACTACAGAAGACATTTTATGCCTGCATGGAGGTATGTCAAATCAATTGTGTGTCTTAATGCTTTCCAGTTTGAACATTCAAGCCATTTTACACTATTCAACTCAACAAAGGCAAAACAACTCAAATAAATGTTTTCGAAAGCAGTTTGTGTGACACAGCGAAGCGAGCATGCCGCTGCCTAACGCTCGCGACGCCGATGAGAGTTCGCTTCCTTCTTAGTGCTTCAACGGACAATTTCATACACCAAAATACATGATATATTGGGGTGTCTGCTATATCTCAAGTGAACAAACAGTTGATAAAGAAATCGGGTATCAATATATTGAATTATGAATTATTGAAGGGGTCTAGTGATGCCGCTGTGATGTCCTGTTAGATTTTTCTCTATCGAGACAGCTGCTAACGTATCAAAACTTCCGAGTATGATGTTGTTTAATTGTCTCTGACAACACGCAATCCTCGAGGCGTAGATCATTTTTGCTCGCGATCTTCACGGAAGGTTTGTTGGTTGTGTACAATGGTTGCCTGCTTGAACATTCTGCCGATTTTACACTATTCAACTCAACAAAGGCAAAACAACTCAAATAAATGTTTTCGAAAGCAGTTTGTGTGACACAGCGAAGCGAAGCCGCTGTCGCGACTAACGCCGCGACGATGAGAGTTCGCCACAGCTTCATGCGCTTGAACGGACAATTTCATACACCAAAATACATGATATATTGGGGTGTCTGTTATGTATCAAGTGAACAAACAGTTGATAAAGAAATTGGGTATCAATATATTTAATTATGAATTATTGTGAACAACACGGATGCCGCTGTGGTGTCCTGTTAAGATTTTTCTCTAAACAGCTGCTAACAGCTTAAACAAAATACTGCGCTATTTTTGCACATACAGATACATTTAATACATCGTCACAAACTATGAAAGTTGTACTTTTATTTGTTGTAAAATAAAGAAAATAAACCGTGGTGCTCTTTGTCTAAGCTTAATATCTTTCTGAAACACGCCACAAAAACTTACACAAACATGAAACATATGTCTAAAGAAAGTAGGGATGGGCTGATCAATCCTAACGTATCAAAACTTCCGAGAATGATGTTGTTTAATTGTCTCTGACAACACGCAAAACCGCGAGGCGAGATCATTTTTGCTCGCGATCATCATGAAGGTTTGTCGGTTGTATACAATGTTTGCCTGTTTGAACATTCAAGCCGATTTTACACTATTCAACTCAACAAATGTCAAAACAACTCAAATACATGTTTGCGAAGCTGTTTGTGTGACACAGCGAGTCACGCCGCTGCCTAACTCACGACTCGATGTCTTTCGCTGCTGCTTAGCGCCTGAACGGACAATTTCATACAACAGAGTGTCAAAATACATGATATATTGAGGAGTCTGTTATGTCTCAAGTGAACAAACAGTTGAGAAAGAAATCTGGAATAATTATATTTTATTCTGGCATTATTCCAGATGACGCCCTGCTATATTTTTCTCTCAAACAGCTGAAACAACTTAAACAAAATACTGCGCCATTTTTGCCCATACAGAAACATGCAAGACATCATTACTTAACTATGAAATGTGTACTTTTATTTGTGTACACTTACAATAACAACAAAACCTTGTGCTTTTGTAAAATAAATAAACAGGGTGCTCAGTCTCTGTCTTCACGATTATTTTTCTGAAACACGCCACAAAATTCAAGTGAACAAAATCAACCATTCACTGCAGTCTGTATTTTATCATCTCACAATGAATACAAATGCAACAAGCATGGCACAAAACGAAAATAATGATACTTCTCAGTTCTCAAAAGATTAAACTGAACTGTGCCTTAAGTATCGTGATCATGCGATAAAAGCCTCTTAAAGAGACAGTAACAATTTAGCCTTCGGCCCTGAACATAGACATTCCCAAGTAATTGAGAAGTACAAATGGTATTATTTTAAGTTTTTTATTTCTCTCTTACCTTGTAAAATGCCACGTTTTTGAATGGCATGTAAACACAATCACTCCATTTTTTTCACTGGATCTGTTGCTATTTTAATGATTTAAAAATCAAAGCACTGACCATTTAAAGTGTGAGCTTGTAGGCTACATTTTGAAATAGTTATAAACAGTCACAGCTATACAGTGTTATTATGTGCCTAGATAGTCTTTCAAATAAAATTGCTTGTGATATGCTTATGTAAATCACACAAAAAAACAGAAAAAAATCTTAAGAGAGAAGTGAAAGTGAAAGTAGAGATTTTCAAAGTGATTTTTCATTCAAAGTGATACAATTTCCACGCCATTTGTCTAAATCTTCTGAAACTTGGTGTACATGCCTCATTCCTCATGGGGAACAAAAAGCCTTAAGGACCCATAACTTTCACCATGATGGATTTTCCCGACGCTGAAAATTTGCATAAAACCTAAAAATACTCTTTCTTCTCCTGAACCGTGAGCTCCAATTGACTTGAAATTTGGTACACATTTGTAGAATGGACATCCTTGAAAACATTACTTAGGAAAAATGAATGTGATACAAAATGTCTGAAAGGGGCGTGTTTATGTAAATGTCCAAATTTTAACAATATATACCTGTCAATAAATCAAATGTAATTTTGACTGATGGTTTTTCAAACCTAACATGCTTCAAGATGACATCACTCTGAAGTACTGCAAGAAAGAATGGTCGACATTCTGCCTCTAGGGGGCTTACAGGCCATGTCGAAATTCCCATTTTCTGGTCTAAAATGTTCTAATTTGGTACAATGGTACTACAGGCCAACAGGAACCCACAAACCAAGAATGGCCGACATTCGCCAACTAGGGGCTTAAAGGCCACGCCTAAAATTCCCGCTTTCTGGTCAAATTTTTTTAATTTGGTACATTGATACTACAGGCAGACAGGAACCCACAAACCAAGAATGGACAACATTCACCCCTAGGGGCGCTTACAGGCCATGCCAAAATTCCCATTTTCTGGTCAAAATGTTCTAATTTGGTACACTGATACTACATGCCAACAGGAACCCACAAACCACTTAATGGCCAACATTCGCCATTAGGGGGCTTACAGGTAATTCCAAAAATCCCATTTTCTGGTCAAACATTTTCTAATTTGGTGTATTGATTCTACAGGCCGACAGGAACCCACAAACCAAGAAAGGCCCACATTCGCCTCTAGGGGGCTTACAGGCCACTCCAAAATTCCCATTTTCTGGTCAAATATTTTCTAATTTTGTACATTTATACTACAGGCCAACAGGAACCCACAAACCAAGAATGACCAACATTTGCCCATAGGTGGCGCTTACAGGCCACGCCCCAAATTTTTTTTTCAAAATGATATAATATCCACCCCATTTGTCCAATTCTTCTGAAACTTGGTGTACATGCCGCATTTCTCATTGGGAACAAAAAGCCTCAAGGATCCATAAGGTCCGGTATGGATTTTCCTGTACATTGAAAATGTTTTGTTTAGGAATCAGACTAAGACATGTTTTTTTGAATTCCTTAATTGGGAGGGTTTATCCCCAACCATCTACTGATCAATTTTAAATGATTTGCCATTTTGAGGAGGAATCGCGATTGCTGCTTGCAGCTATATTTATTATTATTATTATTATTATTTCTCCTTGAGCCCCAATAGCTCAAAAAGTCACTGGTCAAAATTTTCTAAATTGGCACATTGATACTCCATGCCAACGGGTACCCCCAAACCAAGAATGGCCCACATTCGCCCATAGGTGGCGCTACAGGCCACGCCCAAAAAACAAAATTCAAAGTGATACAATTTCCACGCCATTTGTCCAAATCTTCTGAAATTTGGTGTACATGCCTCATTCCTCATGGGGAACAAAAAGCCTCAAGAACCCATAACTTCCGCCATGATGGATTTTCCCAGACGCTGAAAATTTGCTAAAACCTACAAAACTCTTCTTCTCCTGAACCGTAGCTCCAATTGACTTGAAATTTGGTACACATGTGTAGAATGGACATCCTTGAAAACGCTACTTAGGAAAAATGAATACGATACAAAATGGCTGAAAGGGGCGTGTTTATGTAAATGTCCAAATTTTAACAATATATACGCGTCAATAAATCAAATGTAATTTTGACTGATGGTTTTTCAAACCTAACATGCTTCAAGATGACATCACTCTGAAGTACTGGCAAAGAATGGCCATGCAAAATTCCATTTTCTGGTCAAAATGTTCTAATTTGGTAATTAATAGTACAGGCCAACAGGAATCCACAAACCAAGAATGACCACATACGCCATTAGGGGCACTACAGGCCATGCCAAAATTCCCATTTTCTGGTCTAAAATGTTCTAATTTGGTACAATGGTACTACAGGCCAACAGGAACCCACAAACCAAGAATGGCCGACATTCACCACTAGGGGGCGCTAAAGGCCAGCCGAAATTCCCATTTTCTGGTCAAAAAGTTATAATTTGGTACATTGATACTACAGGCCAACAGGAACCCACAAACCAAGTAATGGCCCACATTCGCCATTAGGGGGCTTACAGGCCACTCCCAAAATTTCGTTTTCTGGTCAAAAATTTTCTAATATGGTACATTGATACTACTGGCCAACAGGAACCCACAAACAAAGAATGGCCAACATTCGCCCTTAGGGGCACTAGAGGCCACTCCAAAATTCCCATTTTATGGTCAAAAATGTTCTAATTTGGTACATTGATACTACAGGTCAACAGGAACCCTCAAACCAAGAATGGCCAACATTCACCCCTAGGGGCGCTTACAGGTAATTCCCAAAAGTCCCATTTTCTGGTCAAATATTTTCTAATTATGTACATTGATACTACAGGCCAACAGGAACCCACAAACCAAGAATGACCCACATTTGCCCATAGGAGGCGCTACAGGCCACGCTCCAAAAAATATTTTCAAAGTGATACCATTTCCACGCCATTTAACCAATTCTTCTGAATCTTGGTGTACATGCCTCATTTCTCATTGGGAACAAAAACGCCTCAAGGATCCATAAGGTATGTATGGATTTTCCTGTAGACTGAAAATGTTTCGCTTAGGATTCAGACAGAAATACATGTTTTTTGAATTCATCCATTGAGAGGGTTTAACCCCAACCATCTACTGATCAATTTGAAATGATTTGCCATTTTGAGGAGGAATCCGCATTGCTGCTTGCAGCTATATTTATTATTATTATTATTATTATTCTTCTCCTTGAGCCCCAATAGCTCAAAAAGTCACTGGTCAAAAATTTTCTAAATTGGCACATTGATACTCCATGCCAACGGGTACCCCTAAACCAAGAATGGTCAACATTCGCCCATAGGTGGCGCTACAGGCCACGCCCAAAAAACAAAAATTCAAAGTGATATAATTTCCACCCCATTTGTCCAAATCTTCTGAAACTTTGTAAACATGCCTCATTTCTCATGGGGAACAAAAAGCCTCAAGGACCCATACTTCTGCCATTATGGATTTTCCTGTACAGTGAAAATTTTGGAAAACCTACAAAACTCTTCTTCTCCTGAACCTCAGCTCCAATTGACTTGGAATTTGGCACACGGTGTAGTATGTATGTCTTTCCAAACGCTACTTAGCAAAAATGAATACAATACAAAATGGCTGAAATGGACGTGTTTATGTAAATGTACACACAAAAGATGATCAAAAATTTTAAAATCCCATTGATTTACAATGGCTGAGCAAAAGTGCTCCTCTACTGGACAAATATGGTCCACATGTAAAATCCCATTCACTTACATTGGCTGAGCAAAGAGGCTCCCTCTACTGGAGTAACTCTGTCTACCACATGCAGCTCTTCTGTAGCAATCTCTAATGAAGCATTTCGGTCTCCTAGTGGGTGGAGCTCCAGACTTAGACTACAGAAGACATTTTATGCCTGCATGGAGGTATGTCAAATCAATTGTGTGTCTTAATGCTTTCCAGTTTGAACATTCAAGCTGATTTTACACTATTCAACTCAACAAAGGCAAAACAACTCAAATAAATGTTTTCGAGCAGTTTGTGTGACACAGCGAAGCGAGCCGCGTCAGGCCTAACGCTCGCGACGCCGATGAGAGTTCGCTTCCTTCTTATGCTTCAACGGACAATTTCATACACCAAAATACATGATATATTGGGGTGTCTGCTATATCTCAAGTGAACAAACAGTTGATAAAGAAATCGGGTATCAATATATTGAATTATGAATTATTGAAGGGGTCTAGTGATGCCGCTGTGATGTCCTGTTAGATTTTTCTCTATCGAGACAGCTGCTAACGTATCAAAACTTCCGAGTATGATGTTGTTTAATTGTCTCTGACAACACGCAATCCTCGAGGCGAGATCATTTTTGCTCGCGATCTTCACGAAGGTTTGTTGGTTGTGTACAATGGTTGCCTGCTTGAACATTCAAGCCGATTTTACACTATTCAACTCAACAAAGGCAAAACAACTCAAATAAATGTTTTCGAGCAGTTTGTGTGACACAGCGAAGCGAGCCGCGTCACGACTAACGCCGACGCCGATGAGAGTTCGCCACAGCTTCATGCGCTTGAACGGACAATTTCATACACCAAAATACATGATATATTGGGGTGTCTGTTATGTATCAAGTGAACAAACAGTTGATAAAGAAATTGGGTATCAATATATTTAATTATGAATTATTGTGAACAACACGGATGCCGCTGTGGTGTCCTGTTAAGATTTTTCTCTCAAACAGCGTTAACAGCTTAAACAAAATACTGCGTTATTTTTGCACATACAGATACATTTAATACATCGCCACAAACTATGAAAGTTGTACTTTTATTTGTTGTAAAATAAAGAAAATAAACCGTGTGCTCTTTGTCTAAGCTTAATATCTTTCTGAAACACGCCACAAAAACTTACACAAACATGAAACATATGTCTAAAGAAAGTAGGGATGGGCTGATCAATCCTAACGTATCAAAACTTCCGAGAATGATGTTGTTTAATTGTCTCTGACAACACGCAAACCGCGAGGCGAGATCATTTTTGCTCGCGATCATCATGAAGGTTTGTCGGTTGTATACAATGTTTGCCTGTTTGAACATTCAAGCCATTTTACACTATTCAACTCAACAAATGTCAAAACAACTCAAATACATGTTTATGAAGCTGTTTGTGTGACACAGCGAGCCGTCGCTGCCTAACTCACGCGACTCGATGTCTTTCGCTGCTGCTTGCGCCTGAACGGACAATTTCATACAACAGAGTGTCAAAATACATGATATATTGAGGAGTCTGTTATGTCTCAAGTGAACAAACAGTTGAGAAAGAAATCTGGAATAATTATATTTTATTCTGGCATTATTCCAGATGACGCCCTGCTATATTTTTCTCTCGAAACAGCGGAAACAACTTAAACAAAATACTAGCGCCATTTTTGCCCATACAGAAACATGCAAGACATCATTACTTAACTATGAAATGTGTACTTTTATTTGTGTACACTTACAATAACAACAAAACCTTGTGCTTTTGTAAAATAAATAAACAGGGTGCTCAGTCTCTGTCTTCAGCGATTATTTTTCTGAAACACGCCACAAAATTCAAGTGAACAAAATCAACCATTCACTGCAGTCTGTATTTTATCATCTCACAATGAATACAAATGCAACAAGCATGGCACAAAACGAAAATAATGATACTTCTCAGTTCTCAAAAGATTAAACTGAACTGTGCCTTAAGTATCGTATCATGCGATAAAAGCCTCTTAAAGAGACAGTAACAATTTAGCCTTCGTCCTGAACATAGACATTCCCAAGTAATTGAGAAGTACAAATGGTATTATTTTAAGTTTTTTTATTTCTCTCTACCTTGTAAAATGCCACGTTTTTGAATGGCATGTAAACACAATCACTCCATTTTTTTCACTGGATCTGTTGCTATTTTAATGATTTAAAAATCAAAGCACTGACCATTTAAAGTGTGAGCTTGTAGGCTACATTTTGAAATAGTTATAAACAGTCACAGCTATACAGTGTTATTATGTGCCTAGATAGTCTTTCAAATAAAATTGCTTGTGATATGCTTATGTAAATCACACAAAAAAACAGAAAAAAATCTTAAGAGAGAAGTGAAAGTGAAAGTAGAGATTTTCAAAGTGATTTTTCATTCAAAGTGATACAATTTCCACGCCATTTGTCTAAATCTTCTGAAACTTGGTGTACATGCCTCATTCCTCATGGGGAACAAAAAAGCCTTAAGGACCCATAACTTTCACCATGATGGATTTTCCCAGACGCTGAAAATTTGCTAAAACCTAAAAATACTCTTCTTCTCCTGAACCGTAGCTCCAATTGACTTGAAATTTGGTACACATTTGTAGAATGGACATCCTTGAAAACATTACTTAGGAAAAATGAATGTGATACAAAATGTCTGAAAGGGGCGTGTTTATGTAAATGTCCAAATTTTAACAATATATACCTGTCAATAAATCAAATGTAATTTTGACTGATGGTTTTTCAAACCTAACATGCTTCAAGATGACATCACTCTGAAGTACTGCAAGCAAAGAATGGTCGACATTCGCCTCTAGGGGCTTACAGGCCATGTCGAAATTCCCATTTTCTGGTCTAAAATGTTCTAATTTGGTACAATGGTACTACAGGCCAACAGGAACCCACAAACCAAGAATGGCCGACATTCGCCACTAGGGGGCTTAAAGGCCACGCCAAAATTCCCGCTTTCTGGTCAAATTTTTTTAATTTGGTACATTGATACTACAGGCAGACAGGAACCCACAAACCAAGAATGGACAACATTCACCCCTAGGGGGCTTACAGGCCATGCCAAAATTCCCATTTTCTGGTCAAAAATGTTCTAATTTGGTACACTGATACTACATGCCAACAGGAACCCACAAACCACTTAATGGCCAACATTCGCCATTAGGGGGCTTACAGGTAATTCCAAAAATCCCATTTTCTGGTCAAACATTTTCTAATTTGGTGTATTGATTCTACAGGCCGACAGGAACCCACAAACCAAGAAAGGCCCACATTCGCCCCTAGGGGCGCTTACAGGCCACTCCAAAATTCCCATTTTCTGGTCAAATATTTTCTAATTTTGTACATTTATACTACAGGCCAACAGGAACCCACAAACCAAGAATGACCAACATTTGCCCATAGGTGGCTCTACAGGCCACGCCCCAAAATTTTTTTTTCAAAATGATATAATATCCACCCCATTTGTCCAATTCTTCTGAAACTTGGTGTACATGCCGCATTTCTCATTGGGAACAAAAAGCCTCAAGGATCCATAAGGTCCGGTATGGATTTTCCTGTACATTGAAAATGTTTTGTTTAGGAATCAGACTAAGACATGTTTTTTTGAATTCCTTAATTGGGAGGGTTTATCCCCAACCATCTACTGATCAATTTTAAATGATTTGCCATTTTGAGGAGGAATCCATTGCTGATTATAGCTAGATCTTGCAGTCTATTATTATTATTATTATTATTATTATTATTATTATTATTATTATTATTCTTCTCCTTGAGCCCCAATAGCTCAAAAAGTCACTGGTCAAAAATTTTCTAAATTGGCACATTGATACTCCATGCCAACGGGTACCCCCAAACCAAGAATGGTCAACATTCGCCCATAGGTGGCGCTACAGGCCACGCCCAAAAAACAAAAATTCAAAGTGATATAATTTCCACCCCATTTGTCCAAATCTTCTGAAACTTTGTAAACATGCCTCATTTCTCATGGGGAACAAAAAGCCTCAAGGACCCATACTTCTGCCATTATGGATTTTCCTGTACAGTGAAAATTTTGGAAAACCTACAAAACTCTTCTTCTCCTGAACCTCAGCTCCAATTGACTTGGAATTTGGCACACGTGTGTAGTATGTATGTCTTTCCAAACGCTACTTAGCAAAAATGAATACAATACAAAATGGCTGAAATGGACGTGTTTATGTAAATGTACACACAAAAGATGATCAAAAATTTTTAAAATCCCATTGATTTACAATGGCTGAGCAAAAGTGCTCCCTCTACTGGACAAATATGGTCCACATGTAAAATCCCATTCACTTACATTGGCTGAGCAAAGAGGCTCCCTCTACTGGAGTAACTCTGTCTACCACATGCAGCTCTTCTGTAGCAATCTCTAATGAAGCATTTCGGTCTCCTAGTGGGTGGAGCTCCAGACTTAGACTACAGAAGACATTTTATGCCTGCATGGAGGTATGTCAAATCAATTGTGTGTCTTAATGCTTTCCAGTTTGAACATTCAAGCTGATTTTACACTATTCAACTCAACAAAGGCAAAACAACTCAAATAAATGTTTTCGAAAGCAGTTTGTGTGACACAGCGAAGCGAGCCATGCGCTGCCTAACGCTCGCGACGCCGATGAGAGTTCGCTTTCCTTCTTATGCTTCAACGGACAATTTCATACACCAAAATACATGATATATTGGGGTGTCTGCTATATCTCAAGTGAACAAACAGTTGATAAAGAAATCGGGTATCAATATATTGAATTATGAATTATTGAAGGGGTCTAGTGATGCCGCTGTGATGTCCTGTTAGATTTTTCTCTATCGAGACAGCGTTAACGTATCAAAACTTCCGAGTATGATGTTGTTTAATTGTCTCTGACAACACGCAATCCTCGAGGCGCAGATCATTTTTGCTCGCGATCTTCACGAAGGTTTGTTGGTTGTGTACAATGGTTGCCTGCTTGAACATTCAAGCCGATTTTACACTATTCAACTCAACAAAGGCAAAACAACTCAAATAAATGTTTTCGAGCAGTTTGTGTGACACAGCGAAGCGAGCCGCGTCGCGACTAACGCCGCGACGCCGATGAGAGTTCGCCACAGCTTCATGCGCTTGAACGGACAATTTCATACACCAAAATACATGATATATTGGGGTGTCTGTTATGTATCAAGTGAACAAACAGTTGATAAAGAAATTGGGTATCAATATATTTAATTATGAATTATTGTGAACAACACGGATGCCGCTGTGGTGTCCTGTTAAGATTTTTCTCTCGAAACAGCGTTAACAGCTTAAACAAAATACTGCGTTATTTTTGCACATACAGATACATTTAATACATCGTCACAAACTATGAAAGTTGTACTTTTATTTGTTGTAAAATAAAGAAAATAAACCGTGGTGCTCTTTGTCTAAGCTTAATATCTTTCTGAAACACGCCACAAAAACTTACACAAACATGAAACATATGTCTAAAGAAAGTAGGGATGGGCTGATCAATCCTAACGTATCAAAACTTCCGAGAATGATGTTGTTTAATTGTCTCTGACAACACGCAAAACCGCGAGGCGTAGATCATTTTTGCTCGCGATCATCATGAAGGTTTGTCGGTTGTATACAATGTTTGCCTGTTTGAACATTCAAGCCGATTTTACACTATTCAACTCAACAAATGTCAAAACAACTCAAATACATGTTTGCGAAGCTGTTTGTGTGACACAGCGTAGCCGCCGCTGCCTAACTCCACGACTCGATGTCTTTCGCTGCTGCTTAGCGCCTGAACGGACAATTTCATACAACAGAGTGTCAAAATACATGATATATTGAGGAGTCTGTTATGTCTCAAGTGAACAAACAGTTGAGAAAGAAATCTGAATAATTATATTTTATTCTGGCATTATTCCAGATGACGCCCTGCTATATTTTTCTCTCGAAACAGCGGAAACAACTTAAACAAAATACTGCGCCATTTTTGCCCATACAGAAACATGCAAGACATCATTACTAACTATGAAATGTTTACTTTTATTTGTGTACACTTACAATAACAACAAAACCTTGTGCTTTTGTAAAATAAATAAACAGGGTGCTCAGTCTCTGTCTTCGCGATTATTTTTCTGAAACACGCCACAAAATTCAAGTGAACAAAATCAACCATTCACGCAGTCTGTATTTTATCATCTCACAATGAATACAAATGCAACAAGCATGGCACAAAACGAAAATAATGATACTTCTCAGTTCTCAAAAGATTAAACTGAACTGTGCCTTAAGTATCGTATCATGCGATAAAAGCCTCTTAAAGAGACAGTAACAATTTAGCCTTCGTCCTGAACATAGACATTCCCAAGTAATTGAGAAGTACAAATGGTATTATTTTAAGTTTTTTTATTTCTCTCTTACCTTGTAAAATGCCACGTTTTTGAATGGCATGTAAACACAATCACTCCATTTTTTTCTCACTGGATCTGTTGCTATTTTAATGATTTAAAAATCAAAGCACTGACCATTTAAAGTGTGAGCTTGTAGGCTACATTTTGAAATAGTTATAAACAGTCACAGCTATACAGTGTTATTATGTGCCTAGATAGTCTTTCAAATAAAATTGCTTGTGATATGCTTATGTAAATCACACAAAAAAACAGAAAAAAATCTTAAGAGAGAAGTGAAAGTGAAAGTAGAGATTTTCAAAGTGATTTTTCATTCAAAGTGATACAATTTCCACGCCATTTGTCTAAATCTTCTGAAACTTGGTGTACATGCCTCATTCCTCATGGGGAACAAAAAGCCTTAAGGACCCATAACTTTCACCATGATGGATTTTCCCAGACGCTGAAAATTTGCGAAAACCTAAAAATACTCTTCTTCTCCTGAACCGTAGCTCCAATTGACTTGAAATTTGGTACACATTTGTAGAATGGACATCCTTGAAAACATTACTTAGGAAAAATGAATGTGATACAAAATGTCTGAAAGGGGCGTGTTTATGTAAATGTCCAAATTTTAACAATATATACCTGTCAATAAATCAAATGTAATTTTGACTGATGGTTTTTCAAACCTAACATGCTTCAAGATGACATCACTCTGAAGTACTGCAAGAAAGAATGGTTGACATTCTGCCTCTAGGGGGCTTACAGGCCATGTCGAAATTCCCATTTTCTGGTCTAAAATGTTCTAATTTGGTACAATGGTACTACAGGCCAACAGGAACCCACAAACCAAGAATGGCCGACATTCGCCACTAGGGGGCTTAAAGGCCACGCCAAAATTCCCGCTTTCTGGTCAAATTTTTTTAATTTGGTACATTGATACTACAGGCAGACAGGAACCCACAAACCAAGAATGGACAACATTCACCCCTAGGGGCGCTTACAGGCCATGCCAAAATTCCCATTTTCTGGTCAAAAATGTTCTAATTTGGTACACTGATACTACATGCCAACAGGAACCCACAAACCACGTAATGGCCAACATTCGCCATTAGGGGCGCTACAGGTAATTCCAAAAATCCCATTTTCTGGTCAAACATTTTCTAATTTGGTGTATTGATTCTACAGGCCGACAGGAACCCACAAACCAAGAAAGGCCCACATTCGCCCCTAGGGGCGCTTACAGGCCACTCCAAAATTCCCATTTTCTGGTCAAATATTTTCTAATTTTGTACATTTATACTACAGGCCAACAGGAACCCACAAACCAAGAATGACCAACATTTGCCCATAGGTGGCGCTTACAGGCCACGCCCCAAAAATTTTTTTTCAAAATGATATAATATCCACCCCATTTGTCCAATTCTTCTGAAACTTGGTGTACATGCCGCATTTCTCATTGGGAACAAAAAGCCTCAAGGATCCATAAGGTCCGGTATGGATTTTCCTGTACATTGAAAATGTTTTGTTTAGGAATCAGACGAAGACATGTTTTTTGAATTCCTTAATTGGGAGGGTTTATCCCCAACCATCTACTGATCAATTTTAAATGATTTGCCATTTTGAGGAGGAATCAGCATTGCTGCTTGCAGCTATATTTATTATTATTATTATTATTCTTCTCCTTGAGCCCAAATAGCTCAAAAAGTCACTGGTCAAAAGTTTTCTAAATTGGCACATTGATACTCCATGCCAACGGGTACCCCCAAACCAAGAATGGTCAACATTCGCCCATAGGTGGCGCTTACAGGCCACGCCCAAAAAACAATAATTTCAAAGTGATACCATTTCCACGCCATTTGTCCAAATCTTCTGAAACTTGGTGTACATGCCTCATTTCTCATGGGGAACAAAAAGCCTCAAGAACCCATAACTTCCGCCATGATGGATTTTCCCGTACGCTGAAAATTTGCTAAAACCTACAAAACTCTTTCTTCTCCTGAACCGTAGCTCCAATTGACTTGAAATTTGGTACACATGTGTAGAATTGAAGTCTTTGAAAACGCTACTTAGGAAAAATGAATACTGATACAAAATGGCTGAAAGGGGCGTGTTTATGTAAATGTCCAAATTTTAACAATATATACGTGTCAATAAATCAAATGTAATTTTGACTGATGGTTTTTCAAACCTAACATGCTTCAAGATGACATCACTCTGAAGTACTGCGCAAAGAATGGCTAACATTCGCCCTTAGGGGCGCTTACAGGCCATGCCGAAATTCCCATTTTCTGGTCTAAAATGTTCTAATTTGGTACAATGGTACTACAGGCCAACAGGAACCCACAAACCAAGAATGGCCGACATTCGCCACTAGGGGCTAAGGCCAGCCAAATTCCCGTTCTGGTCAAAATGTTCTAATTTGGTACATTGATACTACAGGCAACAGGAACCCAAAACCAAGATGGCCAACATTCACCCTAGGGGCTACAGGCCATGCCAAATTCCATTTTCTGGTCAAAAATGTTCTAATTTGGTACACTGATACTACAGGCCAACAGGAACCCACAAACCAAGAATGGCCAACATTCGCCATTAGGGGCTACAGGTAATTCCAAAAGTCCCATTTTCTGGTCAAACATTTTCTAATTTGGTACATTGATTCTACAGGCCAACAGGAACCCACAAACCAAGAATGGCCACATTCACCCCTAGGGGGCTACAGGCCACTCCAAAATTCCCATTTTCTGGTCAAATATTTTCTAATTTTGTACATTGATACTACAGGCCAACAGGAACCCACAAACCAAGAATGGCCCACATTCGACCCATAGGTGGCGCTACAGGCCACGCCCCAAAAAATATTTTCAAAGTGATACCATTTCCACGCCATTTAACCAATTCTTCTGAAACTTGGTGTACATGCCTCATTTCTCATTGGGAACAAAAAGCCTCAAGGATCCATAAGGTCCGTATGGATTTTCCTGTACATTGAAAATGTTTCGCTTAGGATTCAGACAGAAGTACATGTTTTTTGAATTCATTAATTGGGAGGGTTTATCCCCAACCATCTACTGATCAATTTTAAATGATTTGCCATTTTGAGGAGGAATCTGCGATTGCTGCTTGCAGCTATATTTATTATTATTATTATTATTCTTCTCCTTGAGCCCCAATAGCTCAAAAAGTCACTGGTCAAAAATTTTCTAAATTGGCACATTGATACTCCATGCCAACGGGTACCCCCAAACCAAGAATGGCCCACATTCGCCCATAGGTGGCGCTACAGGCCACGCCCAAAAAACAAAATTCAAAGTGATACAATTTCCACGCCATTTGTCCAAATCTTCTGAAATTTGGTGTACATGCCTCATTCCTCATGGGGAACAAAAAGCCTCAAGAACCCATAACTTCCGCCATGATGGATTTTCCCAGTACGTTGAAAATTTGTGAAAACCTACAAAACTCTTCTTCTCCTGAACCGTAGCTCCAATTGACTTGAAATTTGGTACACATGTGTAGAATGGACATCCTTGAAAACGCTACTTAGGAAAAATGAATACGATACAAAATGGCTGAAAGGGGCGTGTTTATGTAAATGTCCAAATTTTAACAATATATACGTGTCAATAAATCAAATGTAATTTTGACTGATGGTTTTTCAAACCTAACATGCTTAAAGATGACATCACTCTGAAGTACTGTGCAAAGAATGGCCATGCCAAAATTCCCATTTTCTGGTCAAAAATGTTCTAATTTGGTAAATTAATAGTACAGGCCAACAGGAATCCACAAACCAAGAATGACCGACATACGCCACTAGGGGCACTACAGGACAAGCCAAAATTCCCATTTTCTGGTCAAAAATGTTCTAATTCGGTACAAGAATAGTACAGGCCAACAGGAATCCACAAACCAAGAATGACCGACATTCGCCACTAGGGGCACTACAGGACAAGCCAAAATTCCCATTTTCTGGTCAAAAATTTTCTAATTTGGTACTTTGATACTACAGGCCAACAGGAACCCACATACCAAGTGTGGCCCACATTCGCCCTTAGGGGGCTTACAGGCTACTCCAAAATTTCGCTTTCTGGTCAAAAACGTTCTAATTTGGTACATTGATACTGCAGGTCAACAGGAACCCTCAAACCAAGAATGGCCAACATTCGCCTCTAGGGGCACTACAGGCCATGCCGAAATTCCCATTTTCTGGTCAAAAATGTTCTAATTTGGTACATTAATAGTACAGGCCAAAAGGAATCCACAAACCAAGAATGACCGACATTCACCACTAGGTGGCTTAGAGGCCAAGTCGAAATTCCCATTTTCTGGTCAAAAAGTTATAATTTGGTACATTGATACTACAGGCCAACAGGAACCCACAAACCAAGTATGGCCCACATTCAGCCATTAGGGGGCTTACAGGCCACTCCCAAAATTTCGTTTTCTGGTCAAAAATTTTCTAATATGGTACATTGATACTACTGGCCAACAGGAACCCACAAACAAAGAATGGCTAACATTCAGCCTCTAGGGGGCACTAGAGGCCACTTGAAATTCCCATTTTATGGTCAAAAATGTTCTAATTTGGTACATTGATACTACAGGTCAACAGGAACCCTCAAACCAAGAATGGCCAACATTCACCCCTAGGGGCGCTACAGGTAATTCCCAAAAGTCCCATTTTCTGGTCAAATATTTTCTAATTATGTACATTGATACTACAGGCCAACAGGAACCCACAAACCAAGAATGACCCACATTTGCCCATAGGAGGCGCTACAGGCCACGCCCCAAAACAATATTTTCAAAGTGATACCATTTCCACGCCATTTAACCAATTCTTTTGAATCTTGGTGTACATGCCTCATTTCTCATTGGGAACAAAAACGCCTCAAGGATCCATAAGGTATGATGGATTTTCCTGTAGACTGAAAATGTTTCGTTTAGGATTCAGACAGAAATACATGTTTTTTGGATTCATCCATTAAGAGGGTTTAACCCCAACCCTCTACTGATCAATTTGAAATGATTTGCTATTTTGAGGAGGAATCCGTATTGCTGCTTGCAGCTATATTTGTAATTGTTCTTTTCATCTTGTTTTTCAAAATGTCATCCCATTGGCAAGGCAAATAAATATGAACTCACTGTGACAACCATTTTTTGGACAAAATTTTTTTTTCTACGAGTCTGTAGACTCCTTGATTGGGTGAAACTTTACCCACATGAAGTGCAGTTGTACGGCCTCTTACTAGTATGCACTCTCTCCAGTTCCAATCAGGTTGTAGAAAATCACATCAAACGGAATTACATATAAAGTTAATTAATAGAGTTAAACATATTTAATTAATCACATGATTTAAATAGGACCCACCATTAATGTGCAAATTAGCTTTTCAGTGGGTCTGAAACCCCCCTAGACCCTCCGTAATTCGCAAAATGATGTTAACACAATTTTTTATGATTTTAACCAAAGAAACATTTCCTGTATGTTACTTTTTTGGTAAACTCATGTTCATTCACTCTATACACTATAGCTTGGCTTTGGTTATAATATACAATAAATTACATTACTGTTTTTATCAATATGTGCCCAATGCAAAAACAAGCTGCCAATGCCTAGACTACACAGCTTTTTACAAAGTACACAGTAGAAATACCGGAATGAGCAAAACAACCGTATATAAAATTTTGATTTTTTTAATTAATATTATTTTAATGCTTTAAGATTTTGAACAGCAAAACATCTCATAGAATCGCTTAATGATTTCAGTGGATGAAAGTCTACTCAGTTCTGCATGTATCACAGCTTACAAATATTCAATTAAATGAAGAAATAATAGACTTAAAGAACAATTGTATAATTGTTAATATAACTTGGCACTATTGCTACTTTCAATCATAGAAGAAATCATAAAAAAAATCTGTATTTCACAGCATCAAAAACAACAGTTTTCTAAACAAATACTTTGACTTCCTTTTAGTTTGCTGAGAAAGCATAAATGTCTTTCTACCCTTCACATACAATGACAGCTCATTCAGAAAAGCAGGCAATGTAGCAATTCACCCACTTATTTGCAATTGGTCTTCTAAGAAATATTTTATCTTATTTTTTCTCAATTTCTTTCCATTTGCAAGGTAAATAAATATGAACTTTGCTCACTGTGACAACCCTGGACAATGATTTTTTTTTTAATATGAGTCTGTAGATTACATGATTGGCTGAAACTCTTCCCACATGATGTGCAGTGGTATGGCCGCTCACCAGTATGCACTCTCTCGTGTTTTTTCAGGTTTCCTGAACCAATGAAACTCTTCTCACATGATTTACAGTGGTATGGCCTCTCTCCAGTATGCACTCTCTCGTGTTTTTTAAGGTTTCCTGAACTAGTGAAGCTCTTTCCACAACATGAACACTTGTAAGGTTTTTCTCCAGTATGGACTCTTTGGTGATGTTCCAAGTAACGTGCTCTGTGAAAGGCTTTCCCACACTCAGAGCACACATGATCTCTCACACCAGCATGTATGTTCTGGTGCTCTTTTAAACTGTGCAGCTGTAAAAAACTCTTTCCACAAAGTGAACACAAATAAGGCTTTTCATTTAGATGAATTTCTTGGTGTTTTATTAAAACTGATGCTGAAGAAAATGTTTTGCCATACTTATCACAGCTATATGACTTTTCTCCAGAGTGAAAGGACAAATGATCTTTGAGACCACATGCCTGTCTGAAACTCTTCCTACAGTGAGAGCATGTGAAAGGCTTTTCGCCAGTGTGAATTCTCATATGCCTATTAAGACTTGCGTTCTGTGTGAAAGTCTTCCCACACTGATGGCAGGAAAAAGGCTTCTCTCGAGTGTGAATTCTCATGTGCTTCTTAAGATTTTCTCTTTTTCATTTAGTTCTTTTTTGTGAGAAAGTATTTTTAGTATGTGAACCACTAAACGATTTCTGTCCAGTTTTGAAATTATCAAGTGTCTCAAACGGATGGTTTTTCTCATCCATGTCATTCAGTTTTTGGCTTTCCTCTTTAACGTCCATCAGCCCTAAAATTAAAACACAAAAGGGTTGCCATTAATTTCAAAAGACATATATTAAAATTAAGAAAATGTTTTAAGGAATACTACAGGAACCATTTAAAGCTGAAGAATATCGTAAGAGTCTTTTTAAATGCCAAACAAGAAAGCTCAAGGTTTAGATGGATACCCACCGGAATTTTATAAAAATTTCTGGCCAACTATCTTACCCTTATTCATTAAAATTTCATCAGACTTTGAACATACTGCTTCTGTTCCACAACATAAGAAAACAGCCCAAATTTCAGTCCTACTTAATCCAAATTAAAATCCATCACTATGTTACCGTCCAAAATATCTCATTTATGAAGACAATAATTAGTAAAACAATAGCCATGTGTTTAAAATCTGTTATCTCTTATCTTATTCACCCAAACCATTATCAAAAAACGTCACTATTCAAAAACACATTCAATAGGGCTGGGTAAAAATATTTTATTTTCCAATGCATTGGAATCTAATCAAGAATCTAAATTGGCACTTCCTTTTTAAAACTAGAAAAAGTTGGCTTTGGGAAGTCATTCATTCATTGAATTACAGTTTCCCCTATATGCATTCTGCAGCACTGTTCATTAAATATTCTTGATGCAACGTAACGCTTGCTAGTTCCAGTCAGCTGTGTGCTTTCTACACTGCGAAAGAGACCCCACCTCATACATAGACAAATACACACTGTAACAAGACTTTAATTAGATAGAAAGTAAACTGAAAACGCCCTTCTCCTCGTCAATTGAATAACAAATTTCCATCTAACTGAATCGAATAGTCTTGAAGAAAATGTAATTCAATTGAAATGGATAAATCTTGAAAACAGACTAAAATATTTTTTTGAGTGTAAGCAACTTTGAAATAAATTGAATTGTGAGAAACAGCGCCCCCAATTCTTCCCCATTTACATGAGGCTCTTCACCACCAGCCAGGGTTTGATTGACAGAGCCAAGACCTGCCTCGCAAAAAGGGATTGGCTAAAATTAGCTGGATTGACACTACCCGACCCACAATTTTCACTCAGAGCTAGAGTCTGTGGTGCTAACTAATCTCTTACAGGGCCTCATTTAACTTAGAAACCATGTCTCTTCCTCATCTGGGGTTTGACATCTCTTAAAATATTTTTGTATCCTCATTCTGAAAAGCAGGGTAAAAACTATGGATGTCAGTTTCAGCTTTTTATCTTTTAATGTTATGCAGACTGCTTACGATAGCTAGCTAGTGAAGCCATAAGTAGTGTAACGTTATGCCAATTAACCTAGTAACGTTAGCTAACGTTAATTTAAGTTAATCATCATGATTGTAACTTAGGCAGAAATATATTATGTTTGCTCTTGTACACTGATGATGATAAATTGTGTGTGGAGTAGTGTATAAATGCAGTGGATACATTTAATGTTAGTTAACGTTAATTACCTCAAAGATTACCTCCTCAACCAAATAACGTTAGACAGATCCAGGAATACTCCAGTGTGCGTGAGTTTACAGCAGCGGGTGAGGAGCGAGAGAGTGCAAAACACAACCTTTTATTTTATGTTATTATGAGACTGAGAAGTGCAAAAATATTTTAGATGAGAAGTGTAAAAAACAATTTGTTTCATTA
>NW_026265884.1:0-1695 GCF_025860055.1 Xyrauchen texanus
GTATTTCCATTAGAGGCAAGATCTACTTCCAGTTAATAGATACATACAACACTAGACAGCCTTACAAGACCACTCTTTGTAATGAGAAGTGAACTGGGAAGTTACATTTGGAAGAAGAATTGCTTTTAGGAAATTTACATAAAAAAATCTAGTAGTAACGAGGAATGACTTTTTGGAAGCTAGACATGATTTTTGGAATTGCCAGTATTTCCATTAGTGGCAAGATCTACTTCCAGTTAATAGATACATACAACACTGGACAGCCTTACAAGACCACTCTTTGTAATGAGAAGTGAACTGGGAAGTTACATTTGGAAGAAGACTTGCTTTTAGGAAATGTACATAAAAAATCTAGTAGTAACCATGTGGTAATGAGGAAGGACTTTTGGAAGCTAGACATGATTATTGGAATTGCCAGTATTTCCATTAGAGGCAAGATCTACTTCCAGTTAATAGATACATACAACACTGGACAGCCTTACAAGACCACTCTTTGTAATGAGAAGTGAACTGGGAAGTTACATTTGGAAGAAGACTTGCTATTAGGAAATGTACATAAAATAATCTAGTAGTAACCATGTGGTAATGAGGAAGGACTTTTTGGAAGCTAGACATGATTTTTGGAATTGCCAGTATTTCCATTAGAGGCAAGATCTACTTCCAGTTAATAGATACATACAACACTGGACAGTCTTACAAGACCACTCTTTGTAATGAGAACTGAGCTGGCAAGTTACATTTGGAAGAAGACTTGCTTTTAGGAAGTGTACATACAAAATCTAGTAGTAACCATGTGGTAATGAGGAAGGACTTTTGGAAGCTAGACATGATTTTTGGAATTGCCAGTATTTCCATTAGAGGCAAGATCTACTTCCAGTTAATAGATACATACAACACTGGACAGCCTTACAAGACCACTCTTTGTGATGAGAACTGAGCTGGCAAGTTACATTTGGAAGAAGACTTGCTTTTAGGAAATGTACATAAAAAATCTAGTAGTAACCATGTGGTAATGAGGAATGACTTTTGGAAGCTAGACATGATTTTTGGAATTGCCAGTATTTCCATTAGAGGCAAGATCTACTTCCAGTTAATAGATACATACAACACTGGACAGCCTTACAAGACCACTCTTTGTAATGAGAAGTGAACTGGGAAGTTACATTTGGAAGAAGACTTGCTTTTAGGAAATGTACATAAAAAATCTAGTAGTAACCATGTGGTAATGAGGAAGGACTTTTTGGAAGCTAGACATGATTATTGGAATTGCCAGTATTTCCATTAGAGGCAAGATCTACTTCCAGTTAATAGATACATACAACACTGGACAGCCTTACAAGACCACTCTTTGTAATGAGAAGTGAACTGGGAAGTTACATTTGGAAGAAGACTTGCTTTTAGGAAATGTACATAAACAAATCTAGTAGTAACCATGTGGTAATGAGAATGACTTTTGGAAGCTAGACATGATTTTTGGAATTGCCAGTATTTCCATTAGAGGCAAGATCTACTTCCAGTTAATAGATACATACAACACTAGACAGCCTTACAAGACCACTCTTTGTAATGAGAAGTGAACTGGGAAGTTACATTTGGAAGAAGAATTGCTTTTAGGAAATTTACATAAAAAATCTAGTAGTAACGAGGAATGACTTTTTGGAAGCTAGACATGATTTTTGGAATTGCCAGTATTTC
>NW_026265885.1:0-1686 GCF_025860055.1 Xyrauchen texanus
AAATCCCATTGATTTACAATGGCTGAGCAAAAGTGCTCCTCTACTGGACAAATATGGTCCACATGTAAAATCCCATTCACTTACATTGGCTGAGCAAAGAGGCTCCCTCTACTGGAGTAACTCTGTCTACCACATGCAGCTCTTCTGTAGCAATCTCTAATGAAGCATTTCGGTCTCCTAGTGGGTGGAGCTCCAGACTTAGACTACAGAAGACATTTTATGCCTGCACGGAGGTATGTCAAATCAATTGTGTGTCTTAATGCTTTCCAGTTTGAACATTCAAGCCGATTTTACACTATTCAACTCAACAAAGGCAAAACAACTCAAATAAATGTTTTCGAAAGCAGTTTGTGTGACACAGCGAAGCGAGCCGCTGCTGCCTAACGCTCGACGACGATGAGAGTTCGCTTCCTTCTTATGCTTCAACGACAATTTCATACACCAAAATACATGATATATTGGGGTGTCTGCTATATCTCAAGTGAACAAACAGTTGATAAAGAAATCGGGTATCAATATATTGAATTATGAATTATTGAAGGGGTCTAGTGATGCCGCTGTGATGTCCTGTTAGATTTTTCTCATCGAGACAGCTGCTAACGTATCAAAACTTCCGAGTATGATGTTGTTTAATTGTCTCTGACAACACGCTAATCCTCGAGGCGCAGATCATTTTTGCTCGCGATCTTCACGGAAGGTTTGTTGGTTGTGTACAATGGTTGCCTGCTTGAACATTCAAGCCATTTTACACTATTCAACTCAACAAAGGCAAAACAACTCAAATAAATGTTTTCGAAGCAGTTTGTGTGACACAGCGAAGCGAGCCGCTGTCACGACTAACGCCGCGACGCCGATGAGAGTTCGCCACAGCTTCATGCGCTTGAACGGACAATTTCATACACCAAAATACATGATATATTGGGGTGTCTGTTATGTATCAAGTGAACAAACAGTTGATAAAGAAATTGGGTATCAATATATTTAATTATGAATTATTGTGAACAACACGGATGCCGCTGTGGTGTCCTGTTAAGATTTTTCTCTCAAACAGCGCTAACAGCTTAAACAAAATACTGCGCTATTTTTGCACATACAGATACATTTAATACATCGCCACAAACTATGAAAGTTGTACTTTTATTTGTTGTAAAATAAAGAAAATAAACCGTGGTGCTCTTTGTCTAAGCTTAATATCTTTCTGAAACACGCCACAAAAACTTACACAAACATGAAACATATGTCTAAAGAAAGTAGGGATGGGCTGATCAATCCTAACGTATCAAAACTTCCGAGAATGATGTTGTTTAATTGTCTCTGACAACACGCAAAACCGCTGAGGCGTAGATCATTTTTGCTCGAGATCATCATGAAGGTTTGTCGGTTGTATACAATGTTTGCCTGTTTGAACATTCAAGCCGATTTTACACTATTCAACTCAACAAATGTCAAAACAACTCAAATACATGTTTATGAAGCTGTTTGTGTGACACAGCTGAGCCGCTCGCTGCCTAACTCACGCGACTCGATGTCTTTCGCTGCTGCTTACGCCTGAACGGACAATTTCATACAACAGAGTGTCAAAATACATGATATATTGAGGAGTCTGTTATGTCTCAAGTGAACAAACAGTTGAGAAAGAAATCTGAATAATTATATTTTATTCTGGCATTATTCCAGATGACGCCC
>NW_026265886.1:0-1645 GCF_025860055.1 Xyrauchen texanus
GCCTTTCCTATGTCACACTGTAGAGTGAATTTAGTTTAATTTACCTTCTGAATAATGTTTAAATCTGCAAAATCCTCTAAAAGATATTCAGATCAGTAACTTTACCCCACAAGATTCATTGACTGATTCATGAAGAGGAAAACTGCATCCCCTCACTGACCAGCAATCGCTCTCCTCCAGTGATGTCAGTAGTTCACATGTGAATGTAATCCTTGAATAGAGGGAAACAGATTTGGCACACTGTCTAATTTGGAGGGCTTGAGACTCGACCCGAGCTCTAATCACCCCCTGGACTTTATTAGAGTTTAGTAATAAATAGACAGAAGGGCAGTTGGGGTGGAGAAGGGACACTGGAGGAATTGTCTCATCAGTGAGTTAAACAGCAGTTTATATACTGTATGCGTACACTGGCATAAACAATCTGTATAAGCAGTGGCGAAACTGCAACTCTGTAAATATCATCTATAGCTCATTCCAACAATTCTGAGACATTCCGGCTTTGAAAATAAATATATATATATATATATTTAAGTATCTTAATGTTTCATCATTACAGGCACATGTTAAAGATTGTATTAGTCAAACTGGTCAAGCTAAATGACTTAAACTAAACATCCAGTTAAATGGGCAGTCAGTGGATACATTCAGTGGATAAATGAGCCACTACATGGTCTGTGATTGATATCTAGCAAACTTATCTGTGAACTAATACTGATGATTTTATTTCTGTTGGCATAAATACTGTATATTGAAGTTTTAAAATGACATTAATTCCCCACATAGCATCCCAATATTATGCTTGATAACATGAATAACACCACAAAATATAGAACAACATAAATAAAACTAAAGAGTTACAAACTTCAAATAACTAAAAACTATTGCAGAGTGGTGATGTCCCCCTCCAGTGTGTGATGTCATAACAAATATCTTCAATGAAAGTTCATAGTGTCATGATATAACAGGGCGACAATAAGTGAAAGGACACACAACGCCTCACTATCAGTGTTAAAATGACACATTTACCACAAATGAATACATGTTAGTGAGAGAATACTCTTAACTGTATTAACCATTTAGCATTTATTTTTGTCAAAGATTTATGAGGTGCAGTTTTGGGGACATGAGGAAATGTTAGCGCAACAGTTGAAAAGATTTCCATTCACATTGAGCTTATAAGCCCACAGAAGTGTGTAACATTATAAATAGTCTTGATTCTTTATAACAAGCTTATTAGAATATAATCAGTGATAATTAAACTATATAAATACCACAAACACTTGAACTGGGGACTTAAATGACACAGAACTGTGAAATGACCCATTTTATACAGGCGCTCCTTCACATTGAAAAACAGCACAGATGGACGTAAATAACGCATTCAGTGTGAACGTCCCCTACTAAACTTAAAATAAAAAATTCTTTAATAAAACAACCAGGAAGACAAGAGAAAGGATTAACATGAAAATAGTATACAATAAAATGTAATGCCATGTCGTGAGGATGTCTCTCTCTCTCTCTCTCTCCATAGATATCTATGTCTCTCTCTCTCTCTCTCTCTCTCTCCATAGATATCTATCTATGTCTCTCTCTCTCTGTCCACTCACTGATGGTTGTCAGTGATGGGAAATAGTATAATTCAGTG
>NW_026265887.1:0-1631 GCF_025860055.1 Xyrauchen texanus
CGTGTTTATAGCACAGTAATGTACAGGTGTTTATAACACAGTAATGTACAGGTGTTTATAACACAGTAATGTACACGTGTTTATAACAGTAATGTTCACGTGTTTATAACACAGTAATGTACACGTGTTTATAGCACAGTAATGTACACGTGTTTATAACACAGTAATGTACACGTGTATATAACACGTTGTATGTACACGTTGTGTGCAGTTCATAGACATATTATAGTAGTACGGTTCACATGCATTGAGTTACTTAATGCAAACAAAATTTCAGTTTTAAATGTTTAATGGTATAACATTATATCAACATGAAAACAGCACATTGTGGCTCTGAATATCTCCAGTCATGATCACACACCGGTCACCTGCAGAAGAGCAGTGCCGAAACATGACTCACTTTAGTGTTCTGTACACTTGTTTATAGCACAGTAATGTACACGTGTTTATAGCACAGTAATGTACACGTGTTTATAACACAGTAATGTACACATGTTTATAGCACAGTAATGTACACGTGTTTATAGCACAGTAATGTACAGGTGTTTATAGCACAGTAATGTACACGTGTTTATAGCACAGTAATGTACACGTATTTATAACACAGTAATGTACACGTGTTTATAGCACAGTAATGTACACGTGTTTATAACACAGTAATGTTCACGTGTTTATAACACAGTAATGTACACGTGTTTATAGCACAGTAATGTACAGGTGTTTATAACACAGTAATGTACAGGTGTTTATAACACAGTAATGTACACGTGTTTATAACAGTAATGTTCACGTGTTTATAACACAGTAATGTACACATGTTTATAGCACAGTAATGTACACGTGTTTATAACACAGTAATGTTCACGTGTTTATAACACAGTAATGTACACGTGTTTATAACACAGTAATGTTCACGTGTTTATAACACAGTAATGTACAGCGTGTTTATAACACAGTAATGTACAGGTGTTTATAACACAGTAATGTACACGTGTTTATAACACAGTAATGTTCACGTGTTTATAACACAGTAATGTACACGTGTTTATAGCACAGTAATGTACACGTGTTTATAGCACAGTAATGTACACGTGTTTATAACACAGTAATGTTCACGTGTTTATAACACAGTAATGTACAGGTATTATTAAACCACTAACACACGTGTAAAGAGCCCAAAGTTACATAGTGTAGCTTTGGCAAGGCGGGTCATGCTTCTGCACACCGGGCCCCTAATCAGGCTAATGAGCCCTCAAGAGGGATAAAGGCCGACCGAAGACGGCAGTGCGACAGAGAGAGAGTGTTACGGGCAGCTGTCCGACACCTGTGTGTGTGTGTGTTTGTCTTTTTGTTTCAGTTTTATATTAAACTATTATTTATATTCTCAAGCCGGTTCTCGCCGCCTCCTTTCCATTAATCCCTTTACAGTAGCTTTAAAAAATTCAAGGTGCAAAATATGTTTTACAAGTATCATGTATTTTTCTCATGGTTACACCAAATGACCTGAACAAATTGTGCCTTTTAATACAAATGTAAAAATATTGATATTTAATGATATGACAGAAAAATTATTTTTATTAATTACACACACAGTGTTGAAGGTCTAAAGGAAACTTCTCTGTTTTATGTAG
>NW_026265888.1:0-1614 GCF_025860055.1 Xyrauchen texanus
TATCTGTTTGCTGATACCAGATTATTACAGATTGGATAATAAGACTGAGCGGTACCGAGACCAGAGACAAGAGATGTGACCCAATGATGGGTAAAATTCTCCAGTGGCAAGAGGTGACGACCCAATGACGGGTAAAGACTCTCCAATTGCAAAATGAGAGCTGCCTAAGACAGGGTTCCACCGCCCTGGAAACATGCCCAAGAAGGATGAACTGGGTTTAAGGAAGTGGATGGATGCTTTTAGGAAAGAAGCATCAAAGGGAGGTCTAGAAGAAACCTGCCAGAAGTTGTGAGTTCCACTCAACCTGACAGTGTCTTAATAACCGCTTTATTAAAACATTTTATCACAGCGATAAATACCAGGAATTCTATCACTGTGTTATCAGGGGATCACACCCTGTGTAGAAGACCAATTACAGATTGATTTTGGAGGTAAAGCTTTGAGAACCGTTACATACAAAGAAGTGCCTAAATTATTAAAGAAGTATAAAGCAAACCTGGGACTGTTTGCATGATGAAGGGTTACGATTGGAAATTATTTTTGTTTATGCTTTTATTGAACTCATGTACATTTTAATAATATTGAAGAATGGAAAAGAATATATGGTGGTGACTAAAATTAACATGACCTGATTGCCAAAAGAAATGGGGTGCACAATTAACTAAAATTAATATAATATCTGGATAATAACATTGTGGAAGGAATAAGATTCTGTGTGATCCTTAGTAAAATACATTTTGGATTCAAGCAACAGTAAAAGCAGATGACTTTGATTGATGTGAATAGCCCAATGCAATGGCAACTACCCTGAATGGACAGAAAAACCAACTTGGGAGAAAATTGATTCCTTCAATGAATATATAAGAAGATATGAAGAACCACGCCCTGGGTGTAAGTGCTGGTTAACCTCTCAACAAAGGGTGACCCTCTACGATGCGCAAAGCATCTGGGTTGAAGACATCTACACTACAAGCAAGAACTCTTCAAATTAGGATAGGATTAGAGAGTGTATCAATATTTTGTTGATACACTCTAAACTGTGACAACCAAAAACAAGACCAAACCAGGAGCACGTACATGCTTAAATATGTTAATTTGTGACTATAGAAAGTCACAGAGGAGGGAATATGTAGTATATTTTTATCAAGTTAATCAGGAATAATCAATGAAAAACATTGTTGATTTATACCACAGTTATGTCTGAGGGGCAAACATGCAGTTTACTGTGTGTAAAGGCCTGTGGACGTGATGAATGTGTGCTCACATATGTTTGACAATTTGACTGTGTGTGCAGAAACATAAATAGCATTACTTAGGGGGGAGAATTGATCTCTTCCGAAGGACATTCTGTTACTTCTTAATATGGTCAAGACCAATGAAGAGCATGATAGATAATGCATGTAACCCCACCTTGTTTGAGGAGGTGTATTTAAGTAAAACCAAACCAGAGATGGTTCAGTTGTTGTTGTTGTTGTTGTTGGTGGTACTGTGGTTCCACCGTAGGCATCTCGGCTTTATTGTGTGATAATAAAGTCTATTCTTCTGAAATCAAAACCCCAAAGATGCTGAGTGATTTTTCACAAAATTGGCATGAAAAACTACTGCAGCCTCTGT
>NW_026265890.1:0-1583 GCF_025860055.1 Xyrauchen texanus
GGACCTGCAGGCATTGTGTGGGTAACGCAGAGGATTGGGCTGAACGGGCGGTCCTCGGGACCCCTATCTCCGGTTCCTCGCGGGCTAGAGAGGCGAGCCAGGGGTCCTCGGAAGCGTCTCGAGGGGCCCTTTCCAACGAGCTCTGGCATGAGAGAGTGGGTGCCGGGGTTCGGGAGCCATTGGCACCAGAGTGCAAAATGCTATTTCGTGCTCCCTGGGGCCCAGCTTGTCGGGGCCAGCGTCGCTGGACACGTCTCACCAAGGAGCATCGGGGTCCCGAATTTGGTGTCTCGGGGCCACTGCGTCAAGGAGGACCAGCCGTCTAAATGTCAGTCACCCGGCGAGGGCTAAGTCATAGCTCCGTAACTCGGAGTCCGCGAGGGTCAGGGTCCCGTGGGGCCCTTTCCATCGAGCCCGGCCCTGAGGTCATAGCCCGCCGGTTTCCCGAGATACGGGCGTTGGACCACTTCGGAGCCCATTGACTTCTATTGTTGAGAGCCCACAGAGCCCAAAGTGTCAAGGAGGAGCGGCCGTCTAAATCCGACCGCGAATCATATGGTATAGAAAGAAAACACAATGATGACCACATGTGTCAGACATTAAATTCTGAACTTGTTTAGCTGAATATTGAATGTGTGTTGAATTCGTTTTTAGAAAGTCAGTGATTGATACAGGAAAACGAATAAAATCAGGACTATTACCGAAAATGTCAAAGAAAAATGCTGAACCATCATTATTTATGTAAATTGCTAACCAGTGTTCACCAGGGAGATGTGCCGGGTCTGTGTTGATTATGGCTGACGTAGGTAATATTCTTAAGTGGTCCTTCGGTAAATGATCACACGGTAGTACTCCAAGAAAATGCGTGTTTTGTGTGATTCTGTCTATAGCCGCTGTAAGTTGTATGGTATTCATGTTTTCAATTAATAGTAGTCAACAAGCACCTGCCTTCGGTTAGAATCTTCAATGATGTTGTCAAAAACAGCATAAACAATCAGATTAATGGTTCTTGGAAGCGGTTGTCTGAAATTTACTTCTAGTCTGATATTACCAGACTTAACAAGCAAGATGTGTTGGCCACATTCTTTGTCTGGAGTGAGGTTAAAACCATAAAGTGTAGAACCCTGCAGAAAATCTTCTCTGTCAGTTACCAACGCTTGGTTTTTTAGATGTCTTCTAGACAAAAGCGCAAGCTGGTAAAATTCTCGCATGGCGGTGCCTGCTCCAAAGTCAGGTTGTAATGGCTTGGCGGGGTGTTGCTGACCCTCCACATAAACAGCTACAAACTCCAGATCGTAATGCTTAAAGGCAAAAGGTTTTTATCGTATGCCACTGTAAAAGCATCATTATTGACCATACCCAATATGATAGGTTTGGGTAATGTACCTAAAAACAGGTTTTCCTGGTTTGATACACGGCCTCCAGCTGGTATGGAGAAATTTTTCAGGCAGGCCCTATCAATGGGGTATTTGGTAGTTGTTAAGCTTAGTGCTTGAGTGTGCCCCATGTCTCACTCCTGGTGATACAGATACTTTTTTAACAAACAGAGAAGCGGTCAAAATGCGCAGTTTATATGCTATAGC
>NW_026265891.1:0-1544 GCF_025860055.1 Xyrauchen texanus
CAGCTTCATCTACAGGACAGAATTTGTGATTTGTGTGTGTTCTGGAATCTCGACACACCAAACACACCGGCTGTTGATCATCGAGACAGAAGAGTTTGAGTTTCTCTTCATGAAGACTGCAGACTGCTTCACATCCTGATGAAGATCTTTGACTTCTCTCCTGTAAGAAAGTCTCACACAAGTTCTTCAAAACCCGATTTAATGGAGGATGATCTAATGTTGATCTACTTCTGCAAACTGGACATTCTTTCGATCCTTTACTTTCCCAAAACTTCTGAATACACTCTTCACACACACTGTGACTACAGGACAGGACAACAGGATTTTTAAAAACATCACAGCACACAGGACAAGAGAAATCCTCCTCAGAAAAAGATTTAGACGCCATTTTCTGAGTCACACGTCAAAATCCTTCTTCACAGTTTCACTTTCAGTTTACTAATCTCGTTTTAACACTCAGTATTGTGTTTTTAAATCAAAGAGTTTCACATTCACAGCAGAGCATTTCAATAATGTGCATCCCAAATATTACTGTCCTAATCCTGATCAAATTATTCAGTGTTCTTCAGTCGAATGAGCTTCAGGTCAGACGTGATCTAAAACTGTAGATCAACAACTGGGGGCAGCAGAGACCACGTTGATGACGCCACTCATATGACGCAATGACGTAAGAGCACACCTCTGTCAGTTGACCAGTGAGCCGCTGCGGAATTAACGCTATATTTTCATTAAATTCTGTTGTTTGATTTGAAAGCTCTTAATAACCAGGCCCCGTCATATATATGGGATATAATACAACAATATTTACCAACTTTTTAAGATCTGCAGACAAAATTTAATGCATATTCCTCTGTCACGTGTTATATGTAAGTGTGATCGAGCGTTTGGAGTTGCCCTATAGACTTTGGAATCAGCCACTTGACATTAGATAAGCTTCATCACGGTATATCTTTAAACGTAAGCTTAAAACGCACTTGTGTTCTCTAGTGTTTTGCAGTATTAAATGAGATTGTCTTGACATTTTTTTTTTTTTATTTTAATGACGTGTTTGTTTTATTTTAATGTATTGTAGATTCATTTGTACAGCACTTCGGTCAGCTTGGCTGTGTTTGAGTGTGCATTAGAAATACTTTTTACTTACAGTGTGGAAGCTGGAGGACCCAGCAGGCACCTTGTTATCAATTTGACGTCAAATATTGATCAAGATGCTGTATAACATCATTTTAAAATCAGTTTGATCGGCAATTTCATCCAGTAATAATTGGGTGAAAATAGGAAGTTAATGCCACAATGAAACTTGTTTAATGTATATGTAGGCCAATATGACGTTCAATTTACATCAAATGTGATTTTAGACGTCAAATTGATGTCATATTGACATCAGTGATTATGTTAATGATATAAATTTATGGCAAAATATTAATTCGTCGTTAGCTTGATTAAGTTTAAATAGCATTTTAGACGCTCGCTGATGACGGTCAAGTTTTGTTTCCAGAAATAAATAAATAAAAATAGCGCTTACAAAAAGGTTTGACTATCTTCCA
>NW_026265892.1:0-1532 GCF_025860055.1 Xyrauchen texanus
TGCACAGGAAAACATTCAATTATGTATAATAAATGTATAAAAACAGTATAAAGATTACAGAGTGAAATGGTTTTTAGGGTTTTAGAGTTGCTAGAGATAGCAAGAGTGTCCAGATAGGACTTTAAATCCTTACAAAATAGCAAAATAGGGCTTGACGTGTGTTGAGAACCTGAGTGTCAGGTTAAATATATTGTAGATTGACGGCAATAGTCGATGTCTCTCTCTCTTTCTGGAGATGTTTTGACTGAATAAAAACAATAAAATGGAAACATCATCACAAAATTACTGAATTAGAGGAAGCTATTATACACAAACCCACTTTCATACTGTAACAGTGACAAGATTTATACCTGTACTACCAATAAAATGTTTCAATTTCTAGATGATTTAATAAATAAAGAACACACATTTGCACAATTGCATGTTTTTGAAAAAGTATGTGACAGAGAAAAACAACTTGCTACTTCTGTCTCTCATTTTGTAAAAGTGTGAACCACAACTCTGTCTTCATCTTTTATGAGGAAACTTCTTCTTTCCTGAGAGTAACTGTGAGATATTTTCTGATGTGTGAGTCCAGTGTCAGCAGAAGTCTGTGTCGGTCAGAGTGAAGAAGCTCCATGAGACTCAGAACACAGACTGACAGAACTCCAAACACTCATAACACAATCTGAAGCAGCATTCACACTCGACGCTTCTGGAAACTGGACATCAGAGAAATGTTGTTCATCTTTGGACTGCTGCTGCTGATACCAGCTGTTACATGTGAGTCAACTTACAGATCAAACTCATGATGATTTTATATCACGGATGCATTTCAGACAAAGAAACATGTTATTATTATATTTGCAGTTGTTGGGGCTTCGTTCAGGAGTGATAGCAATAATTAATAATTATCATTGATGATGATTAATAATTTAAATCAATAAAACATTGATTAGAATCAATATTAGACTTATTAGTCCTTCAAATCAACAATCATCAAATATAACTATCAATTATCCAATTCAATAGACTATTAATCGAGATTAATATTGCTGTGGCACCACCCCGGAATCAGACTAATAACCAGACAGTACAGCTGTCTCAATTCAGGATTGTTCTCTTAGGAAGTCGATGTCTGGAGAACATCGACATTCAAAGGTAAAAATTAAAGGCTTGAATCTGAGCACTGATATCCCCTGCCAGCCCTTGACACAGGTGCATGCAGAACAATACTAAAACACTTCTCTATAAAGTATAAAGTATATTTATTGATGCAGTAATATCAGTCGATAAACTTTCAAATTACAACTACAAACTAAACAATGACAAGATAAGGTAACAAATAAGCCTATAATATATGAGAGGGTGTTTGTGTGTGTGTGTGTGTGTGTGTGTGTGTGTGTGTGTGTGTGTGTGTGTGTGTGTGTGTGTGTGTGTGTGTGTGTGTGTGTGTGTGTGTGTGTGTGTGTGAAGGAGAGATGGACTGCACAAAATGGTTGACATGGCTCTCGTGGAGAGTGCATCATGTCAGATTATGTGGCCATGAATGT
>NW_026265893.1:0-1529 GCF_025860055.1 Xyrauchen texanus
TGTTTTTACGGACATTTTCAATCTGTCCCTCTCCCTGTCTGTAGTCCCCACATGCTTCAAAACATCAACCATTGTGCCTGTACTGAAGCAAGCCACAATCACTTGCTTAAATGACTGGCGTCCTGTTGCTCTGACCCCCATCATCAGCAAATGCTTTGAAAGGTTAATCAGAGATTACATCTGCTCTGTTCTGCCCCCCCTCTTTGGACCCATTGCAGTTTGCCTACCGTAACAACCGCTCCACTGATGATGCCATTGCATCTACACTACACACTGCTCTCTCCCATCTGGAAAAAAGGAACACATATGTGAGAATGCTGTTTGTAGACTACAGCTCAGCATTCAACACCATAGTGTCCTCCAAGCTTGATATGAAACTCCGGGCTCTGGGCTTAAACAGCTCACTGTGCAGCTGGATCCTGGATTTCCTGTCAGGCAGACGTCAGGTGGTTAGAATGGGCAGCAACACCTCCTCATCACTGACCCTCAACACTGGAGCCCCGCAGGGCTGTGTTCTTAGCCCTCTCCTGTATTCCCTATACACGCATGACTGTGTGGCAACACATAGCTCCAATACCATCATTAAGTTTGCTGACGATACGACGGTGTTAGGTCTGATCACTGACAATGATGAAAGAGCCTACAGAGAGGAGGTGCACACTCTGACACGCTGGTGTCAGGAGCACAACCTCTCCCTCAACGTCAGTAAAACCAAGGAGCTTGTAGTGGACTTCAGGAGAAAAGACAGAGAACACAGCCCCATCACCATTAATGGAGCACCGGTAGAGAGAGTCAGCAGTTTCAAGTTCCTCGGTGTCCACATTACTGAGGAACTCACATGGTCCATCCACACTGAGGCCGTTGTGAAGAAGGCTCACCAGTGCCTCTTCTTCCTGAGACGGCTGAGGAAGTTTGGAATGAACCAACACATCCTCACACGGTTCTACACCAGCACTGTAGAGAGCATCCTGACTGGCTGCATCACCGCCTGGTACGGCAATAGCACTGCCCACAACTGCAAAGCCCTGCAAAGGGTGGTGCGAACTGCCAGAAACATCATCGGAGGTGAGCTTCCCTCCCTCCAGGACATATTCACAAGGCGGTATGTGAAAAAAGCTCGGAGGATCATCAGAGACTCCAGCCACCCGAGTCATGGTCTGTTCTCACTGCTACCATCAGGCAGGCGGTATCGCAGCATCAGGACCCGCACCAGCTGACTACATGACAGCTTCTTCCCCCAAGCAGTCAGACTGTTGAACACTTGATCTATCAAGATCAATAATTAGCACTGCACTTTATTAATCTATAATCTCACACTGGACTGTCAACATATTCTCCTCAATTCAACTACTTATATATATTTCATATACTCCCACTTATTGTATATTGTGTATTCTATATTGTGTGTATTGTTTACTGTGCATTGTATATAATTATTGTGTTGTGTAAGTATGTTGTTTATTGTAATTGGTATATGTCTCGTCACTGTCATGACTGCTATGTTGCTACAGCCCTTACTTCATCATACC
>NW_026265894.1:0-62492 GCF_025860055.1 Xyrauchen texanus
AAAGTAACCGTAGTTTCCACAGACCAATTTCACCTCAGATGGGGAGGACACCTTCTCAAGGTGTGAACTACAATGTTTCAGGACATTCTGATGTTGAATTCCAAAATAAGAGCCCCCAAACTCGATATATTAGATGTTTTGTTTACACATTCAGAAAATCATAAAAATAAAAGTCCTAGCTTCCACAGACCAATTTCACCTCAGATGGGGAGGACACCTTCTCAAGGTGTGAACTACAATGTTTCAGGACATTCTGATGTTGAATTCCAAAATAAGAGCCCCCCAAAACTCATATATTACCTGTTTTGTCCATACATTCAGAAAATCATAAAAATAAAAGTCCTAGTTTCCACAGACCAATTTCACCTCAGATGGGGAGGACACCTTCTCAAGGTGTGAACTACAATGTTTCAGGACATTCTGATGTTGAATTCCAAAATAAGAGCCCCCAAAACTCATATATTACCTTTTTTGTCCATACATTCAGAAAATCATAAAAATAAAAGTCCTAGTTTCCACAGACCAATTTCACCTCAGATGGGGAGGACACCTTCTCAAGGTGTGAACTACAATGTTTCAGGACATTCTGATGTTGAATTCCAAAATAAGAGCCCCCAAATCTTACATATTAGATGTTTTGTGTACACATTCAGAAAATCATAAAAATAAAAGTCCTAGATTCCACAGACCAATTTCACCTCAGATGGGGAGGACACCTTCTCAAGGTGTGAACTACAATGTTTCAGGACATTCTGATGTTGAATTCCATAATAAGAGCCCCCAAATCTTACATATTAGATGTTTTGTGTACACATTCAGAAAATCATAAAAATAAAAGTCCTAGCTTCCACAGACCAATTTTACCTCAGGTGGGGAGGACACCTTCTCAAGGTGTGAACTACAATGTTTCAGGACATTCTGATGTTGTCTTCCAAAATAAGAGCCCCCCAAAACTCATATATTACCTTTTTTGTCCATACATTCAGAAAATCATAAAAATAAAAGTCCTAGTTTCCACAGACCAATTTCACCTCAGATGGGGAGGACACCTTCTCAAGGTGTGAACTACAATGTTTCAGGACATTCTGATGTTGAATTCCAAAATAAGAGCCCCCAAACTCGAATATTAGATGTTTTGTTTACACATTCAGAAAATCATAAAAATAAAAGTCCTAGCTTCCACAGACCAATTTCACCTCAGATGGGGAGGACACCTTCTCAAAGTGTGAACTACAATGTTTCAGGACATTCTGATGTTGAATTCCAAAATAAGAGCCCCCAAAACTCATATATTACCTTTTTTGTCCATACATTCAGAAAATCATAAAAATAAAAGTCCTAGCTTCCACAGACCAATTTCACCTCAGATGGGGAGGACACCTTCTCAAGGTGTGAACTACAATGTTTCAGGACATTCTGATGTTGAATTCCAAAATAAGAGCCCCCAAAACTCATATATTACCTTTTTTGTCCATACATTCAGAAAATCATAAAAATAAAAGTCCTAGCTTCCACAGACCAATTTCACCTCAGATGGGAGGACACCTTCTCAAGGTGTGAACTACAATGTTTCAGGACATTCTGATGTTGAATTACAAAATAAGAGCCCCCAAATCTCGAATATTAGATGTTTTGTCTATACATTCAGAAAATCATAAAAATAAAAGTCCTAGTTTCCACAGACCAATTTCACCTCAGATGGGGAGGACACCTTCTCAAGGTGTGAACTACAATGTTTCAGGACATTCTGATGTTGAATTCCAAAATAAGAGCCCCCAAACTCGATATATTAGATGTTTTGTTTACACATTCAGAAAATCATAAAAATAAAAGTCCTAGCTTCCACAGACCAATTTCACCTCAGATGGGGAGGACACCTTCTCAAGGTGTGAACTACAATGTTTCAGGACATTCTGATGTTGAATTACAAAATAAGAGCCCCCCAAAACTCTATATATTACCTTTTTTGTCCATACATTCAGAAAATCATAAAAATAAAAGTCCTAGTTTCCACAGACCAATTTCACCTCAGATGGGGAGGACACCTTCTCAAGGTGTGAACTACAATGTTTCAGGACATTCTGATGTTGAATTCCAAAATAAGAGCCCCCAAACTTCATATATTAGATGTTTTGTTTACACATTCAGAAAATCATAAAAATAAAAGTCCTAGCTTCCACAGACCAATTTCACCTCAGATGGGGAGGACACCTTCTCAAGGTGTGAACTACAATGTTTCAGGACATTCTGATGTTGAATTCCAAAATAAGAGCCCCCAAAACTCATATATTACCTTTTTTGTCCATACATTCAGAAAATCATAAAAATAAAAGTCCTAGTTTCCACAGACCAATTTCACCTCAGATGGGGAGGACACCTTCTCAAGGTGTGAACTACAATGTTTCAGGACATTCTGATGTTGAATTCCAAAATAAGAGCCCCCAAACTCGAATATTAGATGTTTTGTTTACACATTCAGAAAATCATAAAAATAAAAGTCCTAGCTTCCACAGACCAATTTCACCTCAGATGGGGAGGACACCTTCTCAAGGTGTGAACTACAATGTTTCAGGACATTCTGATGTTGAATTCCAAAATAAGAGCCCCCAAAACTCATATATTACCTGTTTTGTCCATACATTCAGAAAATCATAAAAATAAAAGTCCTAGTTTCCACAGACCAATTTCACCTCAGATGGGAGGACACCTTCTCAAGGTGTGAACTACAATGTTTCAGGACATTCTGATGTTGAATTCCAAAATAAGAGCCCCCAAAACTCATATATTACCTTTTTTGTCCATACATTCAGAAAATCATAAAAATAAAAGTCCTAGTTTCCACAGACCAATTTCACCTCAGGTGGGAGGACACCTTCTCAAGGTGTGAACTACAATGTTTCAGGACATTCTGATGTTGAATTCCAAAATAAGAGCCCCCAAACTCGATATATTAGATGTTTTGTTTACACATTCAGAAAATCATAAAAATAAAAGTCCTAGTTTCCACAGACCAATTTCACCTCAGGTGGGGAGGACACCTTCTCAAGGTGTGAACTACAATGTTTCAGGACATTCTGATGTTGAATTCCAAAATAAGAGCCCCCAAAACTCATATATTAGATGTTTTGTCCATACATTCAGAAAATCATAAAAATAAAAGTCCTAGTTTCCACAGACCAATTTCACCTCAGATGGGGAGGACACCTTCTCAAGGTGTGAACTACAATGTTTCAGGACATTCTGATGTTGAATTCCAAAATAAGAGCCCCCAAACTCGAATATTAGATGTTTTGTTTACACATTCAGAAAATCATAAAAATAAAAGTCCTAGTTTCCACAGACCAATTTCACCTCAGATGGGGAGGACACCTTCTCAAGGTGTGAACTACAATGTTTCAGGACATTCTGATGTTGAATTCCAAAATAAGAGCCCCCCAAACTCGATATATTAGCTGTTTTGTCCATACATTCAGAAAATCATAAAAATAAAAGTCCTAGTTTCCACAGACCAATTTCACCTCAGGTGGGAGGACACCTTCTCAAGGTGTGAACTACAATGTTTCAGGACATTCTGATGTTGAATTCCAAAATAAGAGCCCCCCAAAACTCATATATTACCTTTTTGTCCATACATTCAGAAAATCATAAAAATAAAAGTCCTAGTTTCCACAGACCAATTTCACCTCAGATGGGGAGGACACCTTCTCAAGGTGTGAACTACAATGTTTCAGGACATTCTGATGTTGAATTCCAAAATAAGAGCCCCCAAATCTCGACATATTAGATGTTTTGTTTACACATTCAGAAAATCATAAAAATAAAAGTCCTAGTTTCCACAGACCAATTTCACCTCAGATGGGGAGGACACCTTCTCAAGGTGTGAACTACAATGTTTCAGGACATTCTGATGTTGAATTCCAAAATAAGAGCCCCCAAACTCGAATATTAGATGTTTTGTTTACACATTCAGAAAATCATAAAAATAAAAGTCCTAGTTTCCACAGACCAATTTCACCTCAGATGGGGAGGACACCTTCTCAAGGTGTGAACTACAATGTTTCAGGACATTCTGATGTTGAATTCCAAAATAAGAGCCCCCAAAACTCATATATTACCTTTTTGTCCATACATTCAGAAAATCATAAAAATAAAAGTCCTAGTTTCCACAGACCAATTTCACCTCAGATGGGGAGGACACCTTCTCAAGGTGTGAACTACAATGTTTCAGGACATTCTGATGTTGAATTCCAAAATAAGAGCCCCCAAACTCGAATATTAGATGTTTTGTTTACACATTCAGAAAATCATAAAAATAAAAGTCCTAGTTTCCACAGACCAATTTCACCTCAGGTGGGAGGACACCTTCTCAAGGTGTGAACTACAATGTTTCAGGACATTCTGATGTTGAATTCCAAAATAAGAGCCCCCAAAACTCATATATTACCTGTTTTGTCCATACATTCAGAAAATCATAAAAATAAAAGTCCTAGTTTCCACAGACCAATTTCACCTCAGGTGGGGAGGACACCTTCTCAAGGTGTGAACTACAATGTTTCAGGACATTCTGATGTTGAATTCCAAAATAAGAGCCCCCAAACTCGAATATTAGATGTTTTGTCTACACATTCAGAAAATCATAAAAATAAAAGTCCTAGTTTCCACAGACCAATTTCACCTCAGATGGGAGGACACCTTCTCAAGGTGTGAACTACAATGTTTCAGGACATTCTGATGTTGAATTCCAAAATAAGAGCCCCCAAACTCATATATTAGATGTTTTGTTTACACATTCAGAAAATCATAAAAATAAAAGTCCTAGTTTCCACAGACCAATTTCACCTCAGGTGGGGAGGACACCTTCTCAAGGTGTGAACTACAATGTTTCAGGACATTCTGATGTTGAATTCCAAAATAAGAGCCCCCAAAACTCAATATATTGATGTTTTTGTCCATACATTCAGAAAATCATAAAAATAAAAGTCCTAGTTTCCACAGACCAATTTCACCTCAGGTGGGGAGGACACCTTCTCAAGGTGTGAACTACAATGTTTCAGGACATTCTGATGTTGAATTCCAAAATAAGAGCCCCCAAACTCGAATATTAGATGTTTTGTTTACACATTCAGAAAATCATAAAAATAAAAGTCCTAGTTTCCACAGACCAATTTCACCTCAGATGGAGAGGACACCTTCTCAAGGTGTGAACTACAATGTTTCAGGACATTCTGATGTTGAATTCCAAAATAAGAGCCCCCAAAACTCATATATTACCTTTTTTGTCCATACATTCAGAAAATCATAAAAATAAAAAGTCCTAGTTTCCACAGACCAATTTCACCTCAGGTGGGGAGGACACCTTCTCAAGGTGTGAACTACAATGTTTCAGGACATTCTGATGTTGAATTCCAAAATAAGAGCCCCCAAACTCGATATATTAGATGTTTTGTTCATACATTCAGAAAATCATAAAAATAAAAGTCCTAGTTTCCACAGACCAATTTCACCTCAGGTGGGGAGGACACCTTCTCAAGGTGTGAACTACAATGTTTCAGGACATTCTGATGTTGAATTCCAAAATAAGAGCCCCCAAACTCTAATATTAGATGTTTTGTTTACACATTCAGAAAATCATAAAAATAAAAGTCCTAGTTTCCACAGACCAATTTCACCTCAGGTGGGGAGGACACCTTCTCAAGGTGTGAACTACAATGTTTCAGGACATTCTGATGTTGAATTCCAAAATAAGAGCCCCCAAAACTCATATATTACCTGTTTTGTCCATACATTCAGAAAATCATAAAAATAAAAGTCCTAGTTTCCACAGACCAATTTCACCTCAGGTGGGGAGGACACCTTCTCAAGGTGTGAACTACAATGTTTCAGGACATTCTGATGTTGAATTCCAAAATAAGAGCCCCCAAAACTCATATATTACATGTTTTGTCCATACATTCAGAAAATCATAAAAATAAAAGTCCTAGTTTCCACAGACCAATTTCACCTCAGATGGGGAGGACACCTTCTCAAGGTGTGAACTACAATGTTTCAGGACATTCTGATGTTGAATTCCAAAATAAGAGCCCCCAAAACTCATAATATTAGATGTTTTGTTCATACATTCAGAAAATCATAAAAATAAAAGTCCTAGTTTCCACAGACCAATTTCACCTCAGGTGGGGAGGACACCTTCTCAAGGTGTGAACTACAATGTTTCAGGACATTCTGATGTTGAATTCCAAAATAAGAGCCCCCAAACTCGAATATTAGATGTTTTGTTTACACATTCAGAAAATCATAAAAATAAAAGTCCTAGCTTCCACAGACCAATTTCACCTCAGATGGAGAGGACACCTTCTCAAGGTGTGAACTACAATGTTTCAGGACATTCTGATGTTGAATTCCAAAATAAGAGCCCCCAAAACTCATATATTACCTTTTTTGTCCATACATTCAGAAAATCATAAAAATAAAAGTCCTAGTTTCCACAGACCAATTTCACCTCAGGTGGGGAGGACACCTTCTCAAGGTGTGAACTACAATGTTTCAGGACATTCTGATGTTGAATTCCAAAATAAGAGCCCCCAAACTCGAATATTAGATGTTTTGTTTACACATTCATAAAATCATAAAAATAAAAGTCCTAGTTTCCACAGACCAATTTCACCTCAGGTGGGAGGACACCTTCTCAAGGTGTGAACTACAATGTTTCAGGACATTCTGATGTTGAATTCCAAAATAAGAGTCCCCAAAACTCGAATATTAGATGTTTTGTTTACACATTCAGAAAATCATAAATATAAAAGTCCTAGCTTCCACAGACCAATTTCACCTCAGATGGAGAGGACACCTTCTCAAGGTGTGAACTACAATGTTTCAGGACATTCTGATGTTAAATTCCAAAATAAGAGCCCCCCAAAACTCATATATTACCTTTTTGTCCATACATTCAGAAAATCATAAAAATAAAAGTCCTAGTTTCCACAGACCAATTTCACCTCAGGTGGGGAGGACACCTTCTCAAGGTGTGAACTACAATGTTTCAGGACATTCTGATGTTGAATTCCAAAATAAGAGCCCCCAAACTCGAATATTAGATGTTTTGTTTACACATTCATAAAATCATAAAAATAAAAGTCCTAGTTTCCACAGACCAATTTCACCTCAGGTGGGAGGACACCTTCTCAAGGTGTGAACTACAATGTTTCAGGACATTCTGATGTTGAATTCCAAAATAAGAGCCCCCCAAACTCGAATATTAGATGTTTTGTTTACACATTCAGAAAATCATAAAAATAAAAGTCCTAGTTTCCACAGACCAATTTCACCTCAGGTGGGGAGGACATCTTCTCAAGGTGTGAACTACAATGTTTCAGGACATTCTGATGTTGAATTCCAAAATAAGAGCCCCCCCAAAACTCATATATTACCTTTATTGTCCATACATTCAGAAAATCATAAAAATAAAAGTCCTAGTTTCCACAGACCAATTTCACCTCAGGTGGGGAGGACACCTTCTCAAGGTGTGAACTACAATGTTTCAGTACATTCTGATGTTGAATTCCAAAATAAGAGCCCCCAAACTCGAATATTACATGTTTTGTTTACACATTCAGAAAGTCATAAAAATAAAAGTCCTAGTTTCCACAGACCAATTTCACCTCAGATGGAGAGGACACCTTCTCAAGGTGTGAACTACAATGTTTCAGGACATTCTGATGTTAAATTCCAAAATAAGAGCCCCCCAAAACTCATATATTACCTTTTTTGTCCATACATTCAGAAAATCATAAAAATAAAAGTCCTAGTTTCCACAGACCAATTTCACCTCAGGTGGGGAGGACACCTTCTCAAGGTGTGAACTACAATGTTTCAGGACATTCTGATGTTGAATTCCAAAATAAGAGCCCCCAAACTCGAATATTAGATGTTTTGTTTACACATTCATAAAATCATAAAAATAAAAGTCCTAGTTTCCACAGACCAATTTCACCTCAGGTGGGGAGGATACCTTCTCAAGGTGTGAACTACAATGTTTCAGGACATTCTGATGTTGAATTCCAAAATAACAGCCCCCCCAAATCTCATATATTACCTTTATTGTCCATACATTCAGAAAATCATAAAAATAAAAGTCCTAGTTTCCACAGACCAATTTCACCTCAGGTGGGGAGGACACCTTCTCAAGGTGTCAACTACAATGTTTCAGGACATTCTGATGTTGAATTCCAAAATAAGAGCCCCCAAACTCGAATATTAGATGTTTTGTTTACACATTCAGAAAATCATAAAAATAAAAGTCCTAGCTTCCACAGACCAAATTCACCTCATATGGAGAGGACACCTTCTCAAGGTGTGAACTACAATGTTTCAGGACATTCTGATGTTGAATTCCAAAATAAGAGCCCCCCAAACTCGAATATTAGATGTTTTGTTTACACATTCAGAAAATCATAAAAATAAAAGTCCTAGTTTCCACAGACCAATTTCACCTCAGGTGGGGAGGACACATTCTCAAGGTGTGAACTACAATATTTCAGGACATTCTGATGTTGAATTCCAAAATAAGAGCCCCCCCCAAAACTCATATATTACCTTTATTGTCCATACATTCAGAAAATCATAAAAATAAAAGTCCTAGTTTCCACAGACCAATTTCACCTCAGGTGGTGAGGACACCTTCTCAAGGTGTCAACTACAATGTTTCAGGACATTCTGATGTTGAATTCCAAAATAAGAGCCCCCAAACTCGAATATTAGATGTTTTGTTTACACATTCAGAAAATCATAAAAATAAAAGTCCTAGCTTCCACAGACCAACTTCACCTCAGATGGAGAGGACACCTTCTCAAGGTGTGAACTACAATGTTTCAGGACATTCTGATGTTAAATTCCAAAATAAGAGCCCCCCAAAACTCATATATTACCTTTTTGTCCATACATTCAGAAAATCATAAAAATAAAAGTCCTAGCTTCCACAGACCAATTTCACCTCAGATGGGGAGGACACCTTCTCAAGGTGTGAACTACAATGTTTCAGGACATTCTGATGTTGAATTCCAAAATAAGAGCCCCAAACTCGAATATTAGATGTTTTGTTTACACATTCATAAAATCATAAAAATAAAAGTCCTAGTTTCCACAGACCAATTTCACCTCAGATGGGGAGGACACCTTCTCAAGGTGTGAACTACAATGTTTCAGGACATTCTGATGTTGAATTCCAAAATAAGATCCCCAAAATCGAATATTAGATGTTTTGTTTACACATTCAGAAAATCTTAAATATAAAAATCCTAGCTTCCACAGACCAATTTCACCTCAGATGGAGAGGACACCTTCTCAAGGTGTGAACTACAATGTTTCAGGACATTCTGATGTTAAATTCCAAAATAAGAGCCCCCCAAATCTCATATATTACCTTTTTTGTCCATACATTCAGAAAATCATAAAAATAAAAGTCCTAGTTTCCACAGACCAATTTCACCACAGGTGGGGAGGACACCTTCTCAAGGTGTGAACCACAATGTTTCAGGACATTCTGATGTTGAATTCCAAAATAAGAGCCCCCCCAAACTCGAATATTAGATGTTTTGTTTACACATTCAGAAAATCATAAAAATAAAAGTCCTAGTTTCCACAGACCAATTTCACCTCAGGTGGGGAGGACACCTTCTCAAAGTGTGAACTACAATGTTTCAGGACATTCTGATGTTGAATTCCAAAATACGAGCCCCCCCAAAACTCATATATTACCTTTATTGTCCATACATTCAGAAAATCATAAAAATAAAAGTCCTAGTTTCCACAGACCAATTTCACCTCAGGTGGGGAGGACACCTTCTCAAGGTGTGAACTACAATGTTTCAGGACATTCTGATGTTGAATTACAAAATAAGAGCCCCCCAAACTGGAATATTAGATGTTTTGTTTACACATTCATAAAATCATAAAAATAAAAGTCCTAGTTTCCACAGACCAATTTCACCTCAGGTGGGGAGGACACCTTCTCAAGGTGTGAACTACAATGTTTCAGGACATTCTGATGTTGAATTCCAAAATAAGAGCCCCCAAACTCGAATATTAGATGTTTTGTTTACACATTCAGAAAATCATAAAAATAAAAGTCCTAGTTTCCACAGACCAATTTCACCACAGGTGGGGAGGACACCTTCTCAAGGTGTGAACTACAATGCTTCAGGACATTCTGATTATGAATTCCAAAATAAGAGCCCCCCCAAAACTCATATATTACCTTTCTTGTCCATACATTCAGAAAATCATAAAAATATAAGTCCTAGTTTCCACAGACCAATTTCACCTCAGATGGGGAGGACACCATCTCAAGGTGTCAACTACAATGTTTCAGGACATTCTGATGTTGAATTCCAAAATACGAGCCCCCCCCAAAACTCATATATTACCTTTATTGTCCATACATTCAGAAAATCATAAAAATAAAAGTCCTAGTTTCCACAGACCAATTTCACCTCAGGTGGGGAGGACACCTTCTCAAGGTGTGAACTACAATGTTTCAGGACATTCTGATGTTGAATTACAAAATAAGAGCCCCCCAAACTGGAATATTAGATGTTTTGTTTACACATTCATAAAATCATAAAAATAAAAGTCCTAGTTTCCACAGACCAATTTCACCTCAGGTGGGGAGGACACCTTCTCAAGGTGTGAACTACAATGTTTCAGGACATTCTGATGTTGAATTCCAAAATAAGAGCCCCCAAACTCGAATATTAGATGTTTTGTTTACACATTCAGAAAATCATAAAAATAAAAGTCCTAGTTTCCACAGACCAATTTCACCACAGGTGGGGAGGACACCTTCTCAAGGTGTGAACTACAATGCTTCAGGACATTCTGATTATGAATTCCAAAATAAGAGCCCCCCAAAACTCATATATTACCTTTCTTGTCCATACATTCAGAAAATCATAAAAATATAAGTCCTAGTTTCCACAGACCAATTTCACCTCAGATGGGGAGGACACCATCTCAAGGTGTCAACTACAATGTTTCAGGACATTCTGATGTTGAATTCCAAAATAAGAGCCCCCCAAAACTCATATATAACCTTTATTGTCCATACATTCAGAAAATCATAAAAATAAAAGTCCTAGTTTCCACAGACCAATTTCACCTCAGGTGGGGAGGACACCTTCTCAAGGTGTGAACTACAATGTTTCAGGACATTCTGATGTTGAATTACAAAATAAGAGCCCCCCAAACTGGAATATTAGATGTTTTGTTTACACATTCATAAAATCATAAAAATAAAAGTCCTAGTTTCCACAGACCAATTTCACCTCAGGTGGGGAGGACACCTTCTCAAGGTGTGAACTACAATGTTTCAGGACATTCTGATGTTGAATTCCAAAATAAGAGCCCCCCAAACTCGAATATTAGATGTTTTGTTTACACATTCAGAAAATCATAAAAATAAAAGTCCTAGTTTCCACAGACCAATTTCACCACAGGTGGGGAGGACACCTTCTCAAGGTGTGAACTACAATGCTTCAGGACATTCTGATTATGAATTCCAAAATAAGAGCCCCCCCAAAACTCATATATTACCTTTCTTGTCCATACATTCAGAAAATCATAAAAATATAAGTCCTAGTTTCCACAGACCAATTTCACCTCAGATGGGGAGGACACCATCTCAAGGTGTCAACTACAATGTTTCAGGACATTCTGATGTTGAATTCCAAAATAAGAGCCCCCCAAACTCGAATATTAGATGTTTTGTTTACACATTCAGAAAATCATAAAAATAAAAGTCCTAGTTTCCACAGACCAATTTCACCTCAGGTGGGGAGGACACCTTCTCAAGGTGTGAATTACAATGTTTCAGGACATTCTGATGTTGAATTCCAAAATAAGAGCCCCCCCAAAACTCATATATTCCATTTTTTGTCCATACATTCAGAAAATCATAAAAATAAAAGTCCTAGTTTCCACAGACCAATTTCACCTCAGGTGGGGAGGACACCTTCTCAAGGTGTGAACTACAATGTTTCAGGACATTCTGATGTTGAATTACAAAATAAGAGCCCCCCCAAAACTCATATATTACCTTTTTTGTCCATACATTCAGAAAATCATAAAAATAAAAGTCCTAGTTTCCACAGACCAATTTCACCTCAGGTGGCGAGGACACCTTCTCAAGGTGTCAACTACAATGTTTCAGGACATTCTAATGTTGAATTCCAAAATAAGAGCCCCCCAAACTCGAATATTAGATGTTTTGTTTACACATTCAGAAAATCATAAAAATAAAAGTCATAGCTTCCACAGACCAATTTCACCTCAGATGGAGAGGACACCTTCTCAAGGTGTGAACTACAATGTTTCAGGACAGTTTGATGTTGAATTCCAAAATAAGAGCCCCCCAAATCTCATATATTACCTTTTTTGTCCATACATTCAGAAAATCATAAAAATAAAAGTCCTAGTTTCCACAGACCAATTTCACCTCAGATGGGGAGGACACCTTCTCAAGGTGTGAACTACAATGTTTCAGGACATTCTGATGTTGAATTCCAAAATAAGAGCCCCCAAACTCGAATATTAGATGTTTTGTTTACACATTCATAAAATCATAAAAATAAAAGTCCTAGTTTCCACAGACCAATTTCACCTCAGATGGGGAGGACACCTTCTCAAGGTGTGAACTACAATGTTTCAGGACATTCTGATGTTGAATTCCAAAATAAGAGCCCCAAAATCGAATATTAGATGTTTTGTTTACACATTCAGAAAATCTTAAATATAAAAGTCCTAGCTTCCACAGACCAATTTCACCTCAGATGGAGAGGACACCTTCTCAAGGTGTGAACTACAATGTTTCAGGACATTCTGATGTTAAATTCCAAAATAAGAGCCCCCCAAAACTCATATATTACCTTTTTTGTCCATACATTCAGAAAATCTTAAAAATAAAAGTCCTAGTTTCCACAGACCAATTTCACCTCAGGTGGGGAGGACACCTTCTCAAGGTGTGAACTACAATGTTTCAGGACATTCTGATGTTGAATTCCAAAATAAGAGCCCCCCAAACTCGAATATTAGATGTTTTGTTTACACATTCATAAAATCATAAAAATAAAAGTCCTAGTTTCCACAGACCAATTTCACCTCAGGTGGGGAGGACACCTTCTCAAGGTGTGAACTACAATGTTTCAGGACATTCTGATGTTGAATTCCAAAATAAGAGCCCCCCAAACTCGAATATTAGATGTTTTGTTTACACATTCAGAAAATCATAAAAATAAAAGTCCTAGTTTCCACAGACCAATTTCACCTCAGGTGGGGAGGACACCTTCTCAAGGTGTGAACTACAATGGGGGGCGATCCAAGATGGCAGCCGGTGCGGTCGCAATTTCATGCAGCTGATTCAATTTTACTTACCATCCCCTTTATTTTAACTCTATTTAAACCCGGACTCATCATATCGTTCGTTTATGCATTAGGCCATTTTTCTGTTTTGTTTTAGCAGAGTAACTTATTAATTAAGTTAGTTTAATTTCCTCAAGTTGCCGTTTGTTAACTGAACTCCTTAACGCACATGGAAACCAAGGATAGCACGAGGAAACGCAAAGGAAAAAACAAAAATTCTACCTCCAAGTCACTTACGGAAGAGATGGAGTTAGATGTTCCTGTCGCTGTTGGTGGGTCTGCGGCACGCATCGAGGTAGACCATCAATATGACAAAAAACCGGTCTGAAAGCCCAAGTCTCGAGATCGTACATGACTCCGACCTAGATACGCCTGTGAAACCCCAACAAAAGAAATCTCGAGGTGAAATTTCTCTGACGGAATTGCAATATAATGTCATTGCGGCATTGACATCCAGGATCAAAGAAAGTGCAAACGACCTCGGTAAGTTGATTACCAGCAATACGGTGAGCATTGAGGGCCTTAAGAAATCACTTGACTTTGTGTTTGAAGAAGTAAACGGTTTAAAAACAGACTTGAGAAGCTGCAAAACTACCGCCAATTTAAACAGCACCAAAATCCACGAACTTGAACAAAGACTGAATGATGCCGAACGCTATCAGCGGAGATGGAACCTCCGTCTGTACGGTATTCCGGAACATTCTGAGGAAAACATCAAGTCAAAAATCATCGGCGTCTGTGTCTCAGTTGTTCCTGACTCAAACGTCTCTTTCAAAGATGACATAGATGTTGTACATCGACTGGGAAGGCTGAATGAGCAGGCCAATAGACCGAGACCAGTGATCATTCGCTTCGTGAGAAGATCTACGCGGGACCTGATCTGGCGGCAGGCCAAGCACTCGGAATATTTGAGGAGTCACAAGCTGAGATTCACCGAAGATTTGTCTCAAGCAGACAAGTCACTGGGGATGGAGAGGTGGCCTTTGGTTGAAGCTGCTAGGAAGGAAGGGAAACGAGCTTTCTTTGTCGGTGTGCGCGTTTTCATTGACGGGAAAGAAGTGCAGTCACCCTCGTGAATTCAAGTGATTTTCATCTTAGCGTCAGATGTGAACACTTTCTTCTGACCTGTTCTATGCCAACTTGTAAGTTTATGCTATTGTTTATCACTTGCCTAATGCAAGTTAATTGTGGGTTAATGTTATCAGTTACTTTTATAGTTTCATAACCGGGCTCATTCTTATTTTATTTCAGTTCGAAGGGGATGGAAGTTTTTTCTAATATTGTTCTTGTTCCTTTTGTTCATCATATATTCATGTCATTTTCGTTAGTTACACTTAATGTCAGGGGTTTAAGGTTTAATGTTAAGCGTAAAGCTTTGTTTTTATTTGCTAAACAGCAGAAATCCGACTTTTGTTTCTTTCAAGAAGTTCATTCAACTCCCAAAGATATAAAGTTCTGGAAAGCTCAATGGGGTAATGATGCTTGGTTTGCTCATGGTTCTGAGCGTACAGCTGGTGTTGCAATATTAAAAACAAATTTTCTGGGGATATTTTATTTTCTGAAGGGGATCCCTTGGTCATTTCATTATTTTAGTTACTAAACTAGATCTGGTGACTACAATTATTATAAATTTTTATGGGTACAACTCTAAAATTGAAAATGATGCTTTAATCAAAAAATTAGAGAGTCAAATTACACACTGTTTATCTAAATTCCCAAATTCACTTATTTTAATAGGAGGTGATTTTAACATCACTTTAGACAACTCCCTTGACCGATGGCCACCTCAGTAGTGTAAATTATCAGAACTCCACACTGAAGGCCTTTATGCAGAAATTTGGAGTTATAGACATTTGAGAGAGAAATTCCCAGGTATTAGTTCTTTCACGTGGAAGAATAAGGCATGTACCGTTATGTCTCGTATAGACTACTGGTTAACTCCATGCAATTTACATAAAGAAGATATCTCTGTTAATATTCTTCCCACACCATTAACAGATCATAAGGCAGTGTCTATCAACAGTTCTTTACATTCCTCTCCTTCCTCCAACAACTACCATAACTCTTATTGGAAGCTCAATAAGTCATTATTGGAACATGACTTTGTAAAGATGACCATTCAGCAGTCTGATTGCACAATATTGGAATATAGCTAAGATTAGTAATAACTATTGCACTAATTGGGAGTTATTTAAATTTGAAGCTTGTAAATTTCTTAGAAAATTTGGCAGTTCATTATCTAAAGCTAAAAAACTTGAAGAGGAGACGATCATTTCTAAAATTACGGCTTTTACTCATAAATCTCCTCCAAATTTGTCGGATAATGAATACCTTGAGTTATTCACACTTCAAAGCCAATTAGATGATATTTATAAAAGGAGGGCAGAGGGGCCTTCATTAGATCTAGACAGAGATGGTTGGAAAAGGGTGAACAGAATTCGGCATATTTCTTTCAATTAGAAAAATTCCATGCAAAAATAAATACAATTTTGCATTTGAATATTAATGGTATGATAACACATAACTCAAGGGACATTAGTGGATTACTGTTCAAACTTTTTTAGCACTCTTTACAAGTCAAGGTTTAGTGAAAATGATTCCTCTGTTTTTATGGATAGTCTTACTAATTCGAAAACTATAAATGAAGATCAAAAAGAACATTGTGATAGTTCTATACGTATAAAGGAAGTCCTTCAAGCTATTACAGAGCTCAAGCTTAATAAATCCCCTGGTGTAGATGGTTTAACCTCCGAATTCTACAAAACCTTCTCAGAAGAACTTGCTCCTTTTCTTTTAAATCTTTTCTTACAATGTATTGATTATGGCAAACTCCCGCCTACCCTGACACAAGGCCTAATTATCTTAATTCCAAAACCAAAAAAAGACACTTTAATTTTAGACAATTGGCGACCAATTTCCCTACTTAATAATGATTATAAAATTTTAGCCTCTATATTAGCTTCTAGAATTAAGATAACTTTGGACTCTATTATTGATGACACACAGTCAGGTTTTATGCGTAATAGACATATTTCAAATAATATTCAGCTTGGTATTAGACCTTGTTGATTACCCACATCTATACCCAGATGAGAGTTTCATTCTTTTCTTAGACTTCCATAAGGCCTTCGACACTGTTGAACATCATTTCTTATATTCGGCCCTAAAAAAATTTGATTTTGGTGATTTCTTTATTAATTCCATTAAAACGTTATATTCTAATGCAAATTGCTCAATCAAGCTGAGTAATGGCACATCACCCAGATTCAATCTCAGTCGTGGTATCAGACAGGGATGCCCTATTTCCCCATACTTATTTTTACTTTGTACACAACTTCTTGCAGATCATATTAAACAGAGCCCTTTAAGAGGTATCACTGCTGCTGGCAGTGAAATTATCATTAGTCAATTGGCAGACGATACCACTCTTTTTTTAAAAGATGCAGGAGAAATACCTTTAGCCCTTAAAATTGTCCATACATTCTCTAAAGCTTCAGGGCTTTATCTGAATATAAATAAGTGTGAATTAATGTCTCTTAAAAACAGCAATCTTCTGTCAATTTGTAATATTCCCATTAAAAACGAAATCACATATTTAGGTATTAAGATTGTAAAGAATGAAGAGGAACGTTGTAAGCTTAACTTTTCACCAGTCATTGACAAAACAAAGAAAAAATGGAATCAGTGGTTACTGAGAGACCTATCCTTGAGGGGAGAGTACTGATCACCAAGGCAGAGGGCATCTCGAGACTTACATATGCAGCTCTCCTTAGCAGTTAATGATAATACTTGTAAAATGATTGATAAAATACTGTTTAACTTCTTATGGAATAATAAAACCCATTATATAAAGAAATCTGTGGTTATGAACTCAATTGAAAATGGAGGCCTGAACTTCTTAGATTTTACCACTCTTAATCACACCTTCAAAGTTAACTGGATTAAGCAATTTATTAAAAAAACAACTTCTATCTGGAATATTATACCTCACTTTATCTTTTCACAAGTTGGTGGTCTTCCATTCCTTTTGCTTTGTGACTACAGAATTGCTAAACTTCCTTTAAAACTATCTAATTTTCACAAACAGATGCTTCTTTCCTGGAATTTAATCTATAAACACAATTTCTCCCCAAACAGGTGTTTTATCTGGAATAATAAGTACATTTTGTATAAATCTAAATCTTTATTTCTTATGAACTGGTTTTGTAATGATATAGTTTTTGTTAGCCAACTGTATAACCATGAAGGACTTATGTTGACCTATTCTGAATTTCTTTCTAAATATAATATTCCAGTTACTCCTAAAGATTTTGCTGTGGTTATGGATGCTGTTCCTCTGGTCTAAAAATGCTTCTTAAAAATACCTGCCCTTTGCTATCTCCATACTCATTGGATCCTGCTGATACTGAAGTTGGTCGTATCTGTTTTTCTCCTTCCTATATTAAAAATAAGAATCGTTGTGTACGGGCTTTGTTTCAAAGGGATATTGTCTCCAGACCTGCTGTTATATCATTTTGGAATGGTTGTGCTGATAATCTGATATGGAATAAAATCTGGAAACTTCCTCATAAATATTTAGTCACAAACAAAATCAAAGAAATTTCCTTAAACTAATTTATAAATATTACCCATGTAATCATTATCTTGTGAACAGATTTAATTGTGATATTGATACATCTTGTACATTTTGTGTTTTACATGATGAAACATCTTATCATTTATTTTGGAGTTGTCCTCATTCAGTTTGTTTTTGGTCAGATTTCTGCTCCTTTATTAAGGCTCATATCATGCCCAGCTTTCAACTCTGCTTTAAAAATGTGTTATTTGGTTTTTTCCTTTATGACCCATCTTTTCATAAGGAATACTACTTAATTAATCTGCTTCTTCTGTTAGCTAAATTTAGTATTCATAAATGTAAATTTGGAGGAAACAAGCCTTTGTTTTTAATTTTGAGAGCAGAAATTCAACAATACCTAAAAACAATACTGGGTTTGAAAAATAAGAAAGCTGCAAAGTGCATATCTATATGTAAGCATTTTCACATTTTTGTTTAACTTTTAAGTTTGTCACTGCTTTGTTTGTCTTTTTATGTTTGTTTATTTAGTTTATTCATTGTACCCCTGACTGAAATTGTAATTCTTAAAATTCAATAAAAAAAAGGCTTGTTTGACAAAAAAAAAAAAAAAGGTGTGAACTATAATGTTTCAGGACATTCTGATGTTGAATTCCAAAATAAGAGCCCCCCCAAAACTCATATATTACCTTTATTGTCCATACATTCAGAAAATCATAAAAATAAAAGTCCTAGTTTCCACAGACCAATTTCACCTCAGGTGGGGAGGACACCTTCTCAAGGTGTGAACTACAATGTTTCAGGACATTCTGATGTTGAATTCCAAAATAAGAGCCCCCAAACTCGAATATTAGATGTTTTGTTTACACATTCAGAAAATCATAAAAATAAAAGTCCTAGTTTCCACAGACCAATTTCACCTCAGGTGGGGAGGACACCTTCTCAAGGTGTGAACTACAATGTTTCAGGACATTCTGATGTTGAATTCCAAAATAAGAGCCCCCCAAAACTCATATATAACCTTTATTGTCCATACATTCAGAAAATCATAAAAATAAAAGTCCTAGTTTCCACAGACCAATTTCACCTCAGGTGGGAGGACACCTTCTCAAGGTGTGAACTACAATGTTTCAGGACATTCTGATGTTGAATTCCAAAATAAGAGCCCCCAAACTCGAATATTAGATGTTTTGTTTACACATTCAGAAAATCATAAAAATAAAAGTCCTAGTTTCCACAGACCAATTTCACCTCAGGTGGGGAGGACACCTTCTCAAGGTGTGAACTACAATGTTTCAGGACATTCTGATGTTGAATTCCAAAATAAGAGCCCCCCAAACTCGAATATTAGATGTTTTGTTTACACATTCAGAAAATCATAAAAATAAAAGTCCTAGTTTCCACAGACCAATTTCACCTCAGGTGGGGAGGACACCTTCTCAAGGTGTGAACTACAATGTTTCAGGACATTCTGATGTTGAATTCCAAAATAAGAGCCCCCAAAACTCATATATAACCTTTATTGTCCATACATTCAGAAAATCATAAAAATAAAAGTCCTAGTTTCCACAGACCAATTTCACCTCAGGTGGGGAGGACACCTTCTCAAGGTGTGAACTACAATGTTTCAGGACATTCTGATGTTGAATTCCAAAATAAGAGCCCCCAAACTCGAATATTAGATGTTTTGTTTACACATTCAGAAAATCATAAAAATAAAAGTCCTAGTTTCCACAGACCAATTTCACCTCAGGTGGGGAGGACACCTTCTCAAGGTGTGAACTACAATGTTTCAGGACATTCTGATGTTGAATTCCAAAATAAGAGCCCCCCAAACTCGAATATTAGATGTTTTGTTTACACATTCAGAAAATCATAAAAATAAAAGTCCTAGTTTCCACAGACCAATTTCACCTCAGGTGGGGAGGACACCTTCTCAAGGTGTGAACTACAATGTTTCAGGACATTCTGATGTTGAATTCCAAAATAAGAGCCCCCCCAAAACTCATATATTACCTTTCTTGTCCATACATTCAGAAAATCATAAAAATATAAGTCCTAGTTTCCACAGACCAATTTCACCTCAGGTGGGGAGGACACCTTCTCAAGGTGTCAACTACAATGTTTCACGACATTCTGATGTTGAATTCCAAAATAAGAGCCCCCCAAACTCGAAGATTAGATGTTTTGTTTACACATTCAGAAAATCATAAAAATAAAAGTCCTAGTTTCCACAGACCAATTTCACCTCAGGTGGGGAGGACACCTTCTCAAGGTGTGAATTACAATGTTTCAGGACATTCTGATGTTGAATTCCAAAATAAGAGCCCCCCCAAAACTCAAATATTACATTTTTTGTCCATACATTCAGAAAATCATAAAAATAAAAGTCCTAGTTTCCACAGACCAATTTCACCTCAGGTGGGGAGGACACCTTCTCAAGGTGTGAACTACAATGTTTCAGGACATTCTGATGTTGAATTACAAAATAAGAGCCCCCCCAAAACTCATATATTACCTTTTTTGTCCATACATTCAGAAAATCATAAAAATAAAAGTCCTAGATTCCACAGACCAATTTCACCTCAGGTAGCGAGGACACCTTCTCAAGGTGTGAACTACAATGTTTCAGGACATTCTGATGTTGAATTCCAAAATAAGAGCCCCCAAACTCGAATATTAGATGTTTTGTTTACACATTCATAAAATCATAAAAATAAAAGTCCTAGTTTCCACAGACCAGTTTCACCTCAGATGGGGAGGACACCTTCTCAAGGTGTGAACTACAATGTTTCAGGACATTCTGATGTTAAATTCCAAAATAAGAGCCCCCTAAAACTCATATATTACCTTTTTTGTCCATACATTCAGAAAATCATAAAAATAAAAGTCCTAGTTTCCACAGACCAATTTCACCTCAGTTGGGGAGGACACCTTCTCAAGGTGTGAACTACAATGTTTCAGGACATTCTGATGTTGAATTCCAAAATAAGAGCCCCCCAAACTCGAATATTAGATGTTTTGTTTACACATTCATAAAATCATAAAAATAAAAGTCCTAGTTTCCACAGACCAATTTCACCTCAGGTGGGGAGGACACCTTCTCAAGGTGTGAACTACAATGTTTCAGTACATTCTGATGTTGAATTCCAAAATAATAGCCCCCCAAACTCGAATATTAGATGTTTTGTTTACACATTCAGAAAATCATAAAAATAAAAGTCCTAGTTTCCACAGACCAATTTCACCTCAGGTGGGGAGGACACCTTCTCAAGGTGTGAACTACAATGTTTCAGGACATTCTGATGTTGAATTCCAAAATAAGAGCCCCCCCAAAACTCATATATTACCTTTTTTGTCCATACATTCAGAAAATCATAAAAATAAAAGTCCTAGTTTCCACAGACCAATTTCACCTCAGGTGGGGAGGACACCTTCTCAAGGTGTCAACTACAATGTTTCAGGACATTCTGATGTTGAATTCCAAAATAAGAGCCCCCCAAACTCGAATATTAGATGTTTTGTTTACACATTCAGAAAATCATAAAAATAAAAGTCCTAGTTTCCACAGACCAATTTCACCTCAAGTGGGGAGGACACCTTCTCAAGGTGTGAACTACAATGTTTCAGGACATTCTGATGTTGAATTCCAAAATAAGAGCCCCCCCAAAACTCATATATTACCTTTTTTGTCCATACATTCAGAAAATCATAAAAAAAAAGTCCTAGTTTCCACAGACCAATTTCACCTCAGGTGGGGAGGACACCTTCTCAAGGTGTGAACTACAATGTTTCAGGACATTCTGGTGTTGAATTCCAAAATAAGAGCCCCCCCAATACTCATATATTACCTTTTTTGTCCATACATTCAGAAAATCATAAAAATAAAAGTCCTAGTTTCCACAGACCAATTTCACCTCAGGTGGGGAGGACACCTCCTCAATGTGTGAACTACAATGTTTCAGGACATTCTGGTGTTGAATTCCAAAATAAGAGCCCCCCCAAAACTCATATATTACCTTTTTTGTCCATACATTCAGAAAATCATAAAAATAAAAGTCCTAGTTTCCACAGACCAATTTCACCTCAGGTGGGGAGGACACCTTCTCAAGGTGTGAACTACAATGTTTCAGGACATTCTGATGTTGAATTCCAAAATAAGAGCCCACCAAACTCGAATATTGAATGTTTTGTTTACACATTCAGAAAATCATAAAAATAAAAGTCCTAGTTTCCACAGACCAATTTCACCTCAGGTGGGGAGGACACCTTCTCAAGGTGTGAACTACAATGTTTCAGGACATTCTGATGTTGAATTCCAAATTAAGAGCCCCCCCAAAACTCATATATTACCTTTTTTGTCCATACATTCAGAAAATCATAAAAATAAAAGTCCTAGTTTCCACAGACCAATTTCACCTCAGGTGGGGAGGACACCTTCTCAAGGTGTGAACTACAATGTTTCAGGACATTCTGATGTTGAATTCCAAAATAAGAGCCCCCCAAAACTCATATATTACCTTTTTGTCCATACATTCAGAAAATCATAAAAATAAAAGTCCTAGTTTCCACAGACCAATTTCACCTCAGTTGGGGAGGACACCTTCTCAAGGTGTGAACTACAATGTTTCAGGACATTCTGATGTTGAATTCCAAATTAAGAGCCCCCCCCAAAACTCATATATTACCTTTTTTGTCCATACATTCAGAAAATCATAAAAATAAAAGTCCTAGTTTCCACAGACCAATTTCACCTCAGGTGGGGAGGACACCTTCTCAAGGTGTCAACTACAATGTTTCAGGACATTCTGATGTTGAATTCCAAAATAAGAGCCCCCAAACTCGAATATTAGATGTTTTGTTTACACATTCAGAAAATCATAAAAATAAAAGTCCTAGTTTCCACAGACCAATTTCACCTCAGTTGGGGAAGACACCTTCTCAAGGTGTGAACTACAATGTTTCAGGACATTCTGATGTTGAATTCCAAATTAAGAGCCCCCCCAAATCTCATATATTACCTTTTTTGTCCATACATTCAGAAAATCATAAAAATAAAAGTCCTAGTTTCCACAGACCAATTTCACCTCAGGTGGGGAGGACACCTTCTCAAGGTATGAACTACAATGTTTCAGGATATTCTGATGTTGAATTCCAAAATAAGAGCCCCCCAAACTCGAATATAAGATGTTTTGTTTACACATTCAGAAAATCATAAAAATAAAAGTCCTAGTTTCCACAGACCAATTTCACCTCAGGTGGGGAGGACACCTTCTCAAGGTGTGAATTACAATGTTTCAGGACATTCTGATGTTGTCTTCCAAAATAAGAGCCCCCCCAAAACTCATATATTACCTTTTTTGTCCATACATTCAGAAAATCATAAAGATAAAAGTCCTAGTTTCCACAGACCAATTTCACCTCAGATGGGGAGGACACCTTCTCAAGGTGTGAACTACAGTGTTTCAGGACATTCTGATGTTTTATTCCAAAATAAGAGCCCCCCAAATCTCATATATTACCTTTTTTGTCCATACATTCATAAAATCATAAAAATAAAAGTCCTAGTTTCCACAGACCAATTTCATCTCAGATGGGGGGACACCTTCACAAGGTGTGAACTACAATGTTTCAGGACATTCTGATGTTGAATTCCAAAATAAGAGCCCCCCCAAAACTCATATATTACATTTTTTGTCCATACATTCAGAAAATCATAAAAATAAAAGTCCTAGTTTCCACAGACCAATTTCACCTCAGGTGGGGAGGACACCTTCTCAAGGTGTGAACTACAATGTTTCAGGACATTCTGATGTTGAATTACAAAATAAGAGCCCCCCCAAAACTCATATATTACCTTTTTTGTCCATACATTCAGAAAATCATAAAAATAAAAGTCCTAGATTCCACAGACCAATTTCACCTCAGGTAGCGAGGACACCTTCTCAAGGTGTGAACTACAATGTTTCAGGACATTCTGATGTTGAATTCCAAAATAAGAGCCCCCAAACTCGAATATTAGATGTTTTGTTTACACATTCATAAAATCATAAAAATAAAAGTCCTAGTTTCCACAGACCAATTTCACCTCAGATGGGGAGGACACCTTCTCAAGGTGTGAACTACAATGTTTCAGGACATTCTGATGTTGAATTCCAAAATAAGAGCCCCCTAAAACTCATATATTACCTTTTTTGTCCATACATTCAGAAAATCATAAAAATAAAAGTCCTAGTTTCCACAGACCAATTTCACCTGAGTTGGGGAGGACACCTTCTCAAGGTGTGAACTACAATGTTTCAGGACATTCTGATGTTGAATTCCAAAATAAGAGCCCCCCAAACTCGAATATTAGATGTTTTGTTTACACATTCATAAAATCATAAAAATAAAAGTCCTAGTTTCCACAGACCAATTTCACCTCAGGTGGGGAGGACACCTTCTCAAGGTGTGAACTACAATGTTTCAGTACATTCTGATGTTGAATTCCAAAATAATAGCCCCCAAACTCGAATATTAGATGTTTTGTTTACACATTCAGAAAATCATAAAAATAAAAGTCCTAGTTTCCACAGACCAATTTCACCTCAGGTGGGGAGGACACCTTCTCAAGGTGTGAACTACAATGTTTCAGGACATTCTGATGTTGAATTCCAAAATAAGAGCCCCCCCAAAACTCATATATTACCTTTTTTGTCCATACATTCAGAAAATCATAAAAATAAAAGTCCTAGTTTCCACAGACCAATTTCACCTCAGTTGGGGAAGACACCTTCTCAAGGTGTGAACTACAATGCTTCAGGACATTCTGATGTTGAATTCCAAATTAAGAGCCCCCCCAAATCTCATATATTACCTTTTTTGTCCATACATTCAGAAAATCATAAAAATAAAAGTCCTAGTTTCCACAGACCAATTTCACCTCAGGTGGGGAGGACACCTTCTCAAGGTATGAACTACAATGTTTCAGGATATTCTGATGTTGAATTCCAAAATAAGAGCCCCCCAAACTCGAATATAAGATGTTTTGTTTACACATTCAGAAAATCATAAAAATAAAAGTCCTAGTTTCCACAGACCAATTTCACCTCAGGTGGGGAGGACACCTTCTCAAGGTGTGAATTACAATGTTTCAGGACATTCTGATGTTGAATTCCAAAATAAGAGCCCCCCCAAAACTCATATATTACCTTTTTGTCCATACATTCAGAAAATCATAAAAATAAAAGTCCTAGTTTCCACAGACCAATTTCACCTCAGGTGGGGAGGACACCTTCTCAAGGTGTTAACTACAATGTTTCAGGACATTCTGATGTTGAATTACAAAATAAGAGCCCCCCAAACTCGAATATTAGATGTTTTGTTTACACATTCAGAAAATCATAAAAATAATAGTCCTAGTTTCCACAGACCAATTTCACCTCAGGTGGGGAGGACACCTTCTCAAGGTGTGAACTAAAATGTTTCAGGACATTCTGATGTTGTCTTCCAAAATAAGAGCCCCCCCAAAACTCATATATTACCTTTTTTGTCCATACATTCAGAAAATCATAAAGATAAAAGTCCTAGTTTCCACAGACCAATTTCACCTCAGATGGGGGGACACCTTCACAAGGTGTGAACTACAATGTTTCAGGACATTCTGATGTTGAATTCCAAAATAAGAGCCCCCCCAAAACTCATATATTACATTTTTTGTCCATACATTCAGAAAATCATAAAAATAAAAGTCCTAGTTTCCACAGACCAATTTCACCTCAGGTGGGGAGGACACCTTCTCAAGGTGTGAACTACAATGTTTCAGGACATTCTGATGTTGAATTACAAAATAAGAGCCCCCCAAAACTCATATATTACCTTTTTGTCCATACATTCAGAAAATCATAAAAATAAAAGTCCTAGATTCCACAGACCAATTTCACCTCAGGTAGCGAGGACACCTTCTCAAGGTGTGAACTACAATGTTTCAGGACATTCTGATGTTGAATTCCAAAATAAGAGCCCCCAAACTCGAATATTAGATGTTTTGTTTACACATTCATAAAATCATAAAAATAAAAGTCCTAGTTTCCACAGACCAATTTCACCTCAGATGGGGAGGACACCTTCTCAAGGTGTGAACTACAATGTTTCAGGACATTCTGATGTTGAATTCCAAAATAAGAGCCCCCTAAAACTCATATATTACCTTTTTTGTCCATACATTCAGAAAATCATAAAAATAAAAGTCCTAGTTTCCACAGACCAATTTCACCTCAGGTAGCGAGGACACCTTCTCAAGGTGTGAACTACAATGTTTCAGGACATTCTGATGTTGAATTCCAAAATAAGAGCCCCCCAAACTCGAATATTAGATGTTTTGTTTACACATTCATAAAATCATAAAAATAAAAGTCCTAGTTTCCACAGACCAATTTCACCTCAGGTGGGGAGGACACCTTCTCAAGGTGTGAACTACAATGTTTCAGTACATTCTGATGTTGAATTCCAAAATAATAGCCCCCCAAACTCGAATATTAGATGTTTTGTTTACACATTCAGAAAATCATAAAAATAAAAGTCCTAGTTTCCACAGACCAATTTCACCTCAGGTGGGGAGGACACCTTCTCAAGGTGTGAACTACAATGTTTCAGGACATTCTGATGTTGAATTCCAAAATAAGAGCCCCCCAAAACTCATATATTACCTTTTTGTCCATACATTCAGAAAATCATAAAAATAAAAGTCCTAGTTTCCACAGACCAATTTCACCTCAGGTGGGGAGGACACCTTCTCAAGGTGTCAACTACAATGTTTCAGGACATTCTGATGTTGAATTCCAAAATAAGAGCCCCCAAACTCGAATATTAGATGTTTTGTTTACACATTCAGAAAATCATAAAAATAAAAGTCCTAGTTTCCACAGACCAATTTCACCTCATGTGGGGAGGACACCTTCTCAAGGTGTGAACTACAATGTTTCAGGACATTCTGATGTTGAATTCCAAAATAAGAGCCCCCAAAACTCATATATTACCTTTTTGTCCATACATTCAGAAAATCATAAAAATAAAAGTCCTAGTTTCCACAGACCAATTTCACCTGAGTTGGGGAGGACACCTTCTCAAGGTGTGAACTACAATGTTTCAGGACATTCTGATGTTGAATTCCAAAATAAGAGCCCCCAAACTCGAATATTAGATGTTTTGTTTACACATTCAGAAAATCATAAAAATAAAAGTCCTAGTTTCCACAGACCAATTTCACCTCAGGTGGGGAGGACACCTTCTCAAGGTGTGAACTACAACGTTTCAGGACATTCTGATGTTGAATTCCAAATTAAGAGCCCCCCCAAAACTCATATATTACCTTTTTGTCCATACATTCAGAAAATCATAAAAAAAAAGTCCTAGTTTCCACAGACCAATTTCACCTCAGGTGGGGAGGACACCTTCTCAAGGTGTGAACTACAATGTTTCAGGACATTCTGGTGTTGAATTCGAAAATAAGAGCCCCCCCCAATACTCATATATTACCTTTTTTGTCCATACATTCAGAAAATCATAAAAATAAAAGTCCTAGTTTCCACAGACCAATTTCACCTCAGTTGGGGAGGACACCTCCTCAATGTGTGAACTACAATGTTTCAGGACATTCTGATGTTGAATTCCAAAATAAGAGCCCACCAAACTCGAATATTGAATGTTTTGTTTACACATTCAGAAAATCATAAAAATAAAAGTCCTAGTTTCCACAGACCAATTTCACCTCAGGTGGGGAGGACACCTTCTCAAGGTGTGAACTACAACGTTTCAGGACATTCTGATGTTGAATTCCAAATTAAGAGCCCCCCCAAAACTCATATATTACCTTTTTTGTCCATACATTCAGAAAATCATAAAAATAAAAGTCCTAGTTTCCACAGACCAATTTCACCTCAGGTGGGGAGGACACCTTCTCAAGGTGTGAACTACAATGTTTCAGGACATTCTGATGTTGAATTCCAAAATAAGAGCCCCCAAACTCGAATATTAGATGTTTTGTTTACACATTCAGAAAATCATAAAAATAAAAGTCCTAGTTTCCACAGACCAATTTCACCTCAGGTGGGGAAGACACCTTCTCAAGGTGTGAACTACAATGTTTCAGGACATTCTGATGTTGAATTCCAAATTAAGAGCCCCCCCAAATCTCATATATTACCTTTTTTGTCCATACATTCAGAAAATCATAAAAATAAAAGTCCTAGTTTCCACAGACCAATTTCACCTCAGGTGGGGAGGACACCTTCTCAAGGTATGAACTACAATGTTTCAGGATATTCTGATGTTGAATTCCAAAATAAGAGCCCCCAAACTCGAATATAAGATGTTTTGTTTACACATTCAGAAAATCATAAAAATAAAAGTCCTAGTTTCCACAGACCAATTTCACCTCAGGTGGGGAGGACACCTTCTCAAGGTGTGAATTACAATGTTTCAGGACATTCTGATGTTGAATTCCAAAATAAGAGCCCCCCAAAACTCATATATTACCTTTTTGTCCATACATTCAGAAAATCATAAAAATAAAAGTCCTAGTTTCCACAGACCAATTTCACCTCAGGTGGGGAGGACACCTTCTCAAGGTGTGAACTACAATGTTTCAGGACATTCTGATGTTGAATTACAAAATAAGAGCCCCCAAACTCGAATATTAGATGTTTTGTTTACACATTCAGAAAATCATAAAAATAATAGTCCTAGTTTCCACAGACCAATTTCACCTCAGGTGGGGAGGACACCTTCTCAAGGTGTGAACTAAAATGTTTCAGGACATTCTGATGTTGTCTTCCAAAATAAGAGCCCCCCCAAAACTCATATATTACCTTTTTTGTCCATACATTCAGAAAATCATAAAAATAAAAGTCCTAGTTTCCACAGACCAATTTCACCTCAGATGGGGAGGACACCTTCTCAAGGTGTGAACTACAGTGTTTCAGGACATTCTGATGTTGTATTCCAAAATAAGAGCCCCCCAAAACTCATATATTACCTTTTTTGTCCATACATTCAGAAAATCATAAAAATAAAAGTCCTAGTTTCCACAGACCAATTTCATCTCAGATGGGGGGGACACCTTCACAAGGTGTGAACTACAATGTTTCAGGACATTCTGATGTTGAATTCCAAAATAAGAGCCCCCCAAACTTGAATATTAGATGTTTTGTTTACACATTCAGAAAATCATAAAAGTAAAAGTCCTAGTTTCCACAGACCAATTTCACCTCAGGTGGGGAGGACACCTTCTCAAGGTGTGAACTAAAATGTTTCAGGACATTCTGATGTTGAATTCCAAAATAAGAGCCCCCCAAACTCGAATATTAGATGTTTTGTTTACACATTCAGAAAATCATAAAAATAAAAGTCCTAGTTTCCACAGACCAATTTCACCTCAGGTGGGGAGGACACCTTCTCAAGGTGTGAACTACAATGTTTCAGGACATTCTGATGTTGAATTCCAAAATAAGAGCCCCCCCAAATCTTGAATATTAGATGTTCCCCTTCTGTCGCTCTCTCGCGGTCTAGGGGTCTCTCTTGAGCGCCGATATCCACCTCTGATCTATGAAAAAAGGCCAATGAGAGTTGGCAGCCAGTATTTGCATGTCCCGCCCCTGGACATACGGGTATTAAATACGGGAGTTCATTCAGGATTTTTCTGAGGAGCCGGAAATGGTCTGGCCACAACAGTGGCTCGGCTCAGCGACGTGGCGGGGGAGACACAACGTCTCGTTCCCTCCATCAGGGAACGGAGGTTACATACATAACCTAGACGTTCCCCTTCTGTCGCACTCTCCACGTTGTGTCAGAGAAGTGACACTAGGGGTCCACTTATAAAGTCCCATGCGCTGAGCCGTGTACGTGAACTGCTGATACAGCAGCGAGCAGGTATTCTTACATGCAGGATGACCAACTCCATCAGGCTGCACCTACCCTTCCCCAATGCCCCATTCAAGCCATCAAACTCCTTATCCTACCCTGGAGGGGGGAACAAGGTGATGGCCGCCAACCTGGGAACGGGCCAGCCTGGCTGGGCCTCTTTTCTCTCTATGTTTCTCGCATAGAGCAACTACGGCCGGGGCCCTTACACGCATTGAGGGAAAGGGGTCTTAGCCCTTCTTTCAGGGCGGAGAAGACCCTGCGGAGGCCACACCTACCCAGCAGGGGAGGCAAAAAGTGGCAAATACATCAGATGGCCTAACTTAGGACCTATGTGGAAAAGTTGGTGCAGTGGTAGACCCAACCTCGTAGGGGGGGTAGCGAACAGCACGGCGACCGAGGCAGCTGTAACTGCCTAAGGGAGACACGGGGGTCCGCTCGTGAGGGGACAGTACCATGGCATTACACACAGGGGGAGTCCGAACAGAAGGCCTTACCTGTGGAGCACCTATACCAGTACAGGGTAACTTGAGGTACCCGCAATGGCTTGGGTCGGCGAGTTCCTCCGCTGATCTGCAGACCCACGAGGAGGAGGCGCTAGGGAGGAGTCAACCAGCGACCCGAAGATGGGATCTCCTGGGAACGGAGGCGCACAGTTTTCCCTCGGTTGAGGGAAAGGGCGCTAGGCGCAAGCGATTCACCCGGTCATATCGTCAGCGTGCTACCAAGTTCTACGGGCTCGGACCTGAGAAAACACGGGACGATACTGACTCAACTCGGAGATTGCAGAATCTCGAAAAAGTGTTAGGTGTTGCCCAGCCCGCTACTCTACAGATGTCTGCTAGGGAGTTGCCCCTGGCCAGTGCCCACGAGGACGCAACACCCCTGGTGGAGTGAGCTCGAACCCGCAAGGGGGGGGCACAGCCTGGGTGTGATAAGCCAATGAAATGGCGTCGACAACCCAGTGGGCGAACCTTTGTTTGGAGACAGCGTTCCCTTTCCGCTGTCCCCCCGAAGCAGACAAAGAGCTGCTCAGAGCGTCTAGTGCTCTGTGTGCAGTCAAGATAGATACGCAAAGCACATTCTGGACACAGCAACGAAAGGGCAGATCGTCAGCGTGCTACCAAGTTCTACGGGCTCGGACCTGAGAAAACACGGGACGATACTGACTCAACTCGGAGATTGCAGAATCTCGAAAAAGTGTTAGGTGTTGCCCAGCCCGCTGCTCTACAGATGTCTGCTAGGGAGGTGCCCCTGGCCAGTGCCCACGAGGACGCAACACCCCTGGTGGAGTGAGCTCGAACCCGCAAGGGGTGGGGGGCACGGCCTGGGTGTGATAAGCCAATGAAATGGGGTCGACAACCCAGTGGGTGAACCTCTGTTTGGAGACAGCGTTCCCTTTCCGCTGTCCCCCGAAGCAGACAAAGAGCTGCTCAGACCATCTAGTGCTCTGTGTGCAGTCCAGATAGATACGCAAAGCACATACTGGACACAGCAACGAAAGGACTGGGTCTGCCTCCTCCCGGGGCAGCACTTGCAGGTTCACTACCTGATCCCTGAAGGGTGTGGTAGGAACCTTGGGCACATAGCCCGGTCACAGTCTTAGGATCACGTAAGTGTCTGCCGGATCGAACTCCAGGCAAGTGTCGCAACAGAGAACGCTTGCAGGTCCCCGACCCTCTTGATGGAGGCGAGCGCGATCAGCAGGGCGGTCTTGAGAGAGAGGGCCCTGAGTCCAGCTGAATCTAGCGGCTCAAAGGGGGTCTCTTGAGGCCCGTGGATGACCGAGAGATCCCAGGAGGGGAACAGGTTAGGCCGGGAGGGAGTCAGCCTCCGGGCACCTTTGAGGAAACTGACAATTAAATCGTGCTTACCAAGAGACTTCCCGTCTACCGTGTCGTGGTGAGCCGCGATGGCGGCGACATACACCTTGAGGGTGGAAGGGGACAGCCTCCTCTCCAGCCTCTCCTGTTGAAACACGAGCACTGACCTAACCGTGCACTTCTGTGGGTCTTCGGCTCGGGAAGCACACCAGTATGCGAACAGACGCCACTTTAGGACGTAAAGATGCCTGGTCGAGGGGGCTCTGGCTTGGTTGATAGTATCTATGACAGTTGGTGGTAGGCCGGCTAGATCTTCCGCATCCCGTCCAGGGGCCAGACGTGGAGGTTCCAGAGGTCTGGGTGTGGGTGCCAGAGCGTGCCCCATCCCTGAGAAAGAAGATCATTCCTCAGGGGAATTCGCCAGGGAGGGGCTGTTGTGAGGAGCGTGAGGTCCGAGAATCAAGTCCGGGTGGGCCAGTAGGGGGCCACCAGAGTGATTTGCTCTTCGTCCTCTCTGACCTTGCATAGCACCTGTGCAAGAAGTCTCACTGGGGGAAATGCGTACTTGCGCAGCCCCGCGGGCCAGCTGTGCGCCAGAGCATCTGCCCCGAGGGGAGCCTCTGTCAAGGCATACCAGAGCGGGCAGTGGGAAGTTTCCTGGGAGGCAAACAGGTCTACCTGGGCCTTGCCGAACCTGTCCCAAATCAGCTGAACCGACTGGGGGTGAAGCCTCCACTCTCCGCCAGGCAAGCTCTGTCTTGACAGCGCGTCCGCTACCTCATTGAGGTTGCCGGGGATGTGAGTTGCGCGCAGTGACTTGAGTCACTGCTGGCTCCAAAGGAGGAGACGACGGGCGAGCTGTGACACATGGAGGGAGCGTACTCTGCCTTGGCAGTTTATGTAGGCTACCACCGTGGTGTTGTCTGTCCTGACTAGGACGTGCTTGCCCCGAATTAACGGGAGAAACCTCTTCAGGGCAAGAAAAACAGCCAGCAGCTCTAGGCAGTTGATGTGCCAGCGCAGCGGGCCTCGGTTCCACCAGTTTGGAGGCATCGGTTGTAACCAGAACATGTTGGGACACCTGCTGCAAGGGTACTCCTGCCCGTAGAAAGCAGAGGTCTGTCCAGGGTTTGAAGGCTTGGCGGCAGGCAGTGGTAACTTTCACGTTGTGCGTGCCGAGGCGCCATGCTCGTCTCGGGACTTGAGTCTGGAGCCAGTGCTGAAGTGGTCTCATATGCATCAACCCCAGCGGTGCGGCCGCCGCGGAGGATGCCATATGCCCCAGGAGCTGTTGGAAACGTTTTAGAGGGACCACGGCGCCTGGCTTGAAGGAAGCGAAGCATTTCAGCACTGACTGAGCACGCTCGTTGGAGAGACGTGCTGTCATTGAGACTGAGTCTAACTCCAAACCAAGAAAAGAGATGCTCTGGACCGGGGTGAGCTTGCTCTTCTCCCAGCTGACCTGAAACCCCAAACGGCTGAGGTGCTTGAGCACCTGGTCTCTGTGCGCGCATAGTAACTCTCGCGAGGGGGCCAGAATGAGCTAGTCGTTGAGGTAATTGAGTATGAGTATGCCAGCTCCTCGGAGCAGGGCAAGAGCCGCCTCTGCGACTTTCGTGAAGACGCGAGGGGACAGAGACAGGCCGAAGGGGAGGACTTTGTACTGATACGCCTGGCCGTCGAACGTGAACCGCAGGAATGGAAGTACGCGTCCTTTAGGTCTACCGCTGCGAACCAATTTAGATGCCGGATGCCAGATAGAATTTGTTTCTTGGTGAGCATTGTGAAAACTCGCAGGTCCAAGATTGGTCATAAGCTGCCGCCTTTCTTGGGTACAACGAAGTAAGAGCTGTAGAAACCCTTCTTCGTTTCGGTTGGAGGGACAGGCTCTATCGCGTCCTTGATTAAAAGGGAGGCAATTTCTTCATGCAGGCACTGAGCATGTTTGTCGTGCACTGCGGTAAAATGAACGCCCACGAAGGGGGGCAGAGACCTGGCAAACTGAATTGCGTAACCGAGTCGAATGGTCCGGTGCAGCCATCACGACGGGTTGGGCAGTGAAAGCCTGTGCTAGGGGCACCAAGGGGACGAGTATTTTGTACGTACCCGGTGGGGCTTCGCAGCGGTGCGGAACAGGTAACACGGCGTCGGGATGCAACGTAGCGTCCCGAGGCTCTGGTGCTGAGAATAAACTCAAAGCACTTACCTTGCTCCGTGCACCCGGCGGGGGGTGGGTTCATGACTGAGGAGGAGGTCTGATGCTGGTGTCCTCTGGACTCGTCTGAACCGGCTGGCCGGGGGAACAGTCGTGGGGCTGAGGGCGGGGGCACCGCTTCCAGGGAGCCGGGACTGTTGAGGCCTGAAAGTAGAGTGCCGTGAGAACGGCATTTGCGGGCCACATGACCCAGAGACAAAGGAAATAGCTCTTTTATTGAGAATTTGGGTACCGCAGCCCCTGTTGAGGGGTGCGGCAAATGAAAAAACACAAGATTCTCCTCCTGGCCCTCCACCGGGGGACGGAGCGGTCTTACCACCTCCGGAGCTAACTTCTTGAACTCTGGGTACGTTGTCTCAACGCCTGGGAGCCTTCCGAGTCCTCGAGGGGGTCCGTGAGAGGTTTGCTCGACGCTGGGGCTGAGAGCTGGGCCCGGGTTGAGGCGGAGCAGAAGGTCTTCTGGCCACGGGAGGACGCCCTCGGCGAGCAGATGGGGCATGGGCCATGGCGGCAGGCTTGCGGCGAGGCATGATGTGGGAAATGGCCTCCGTCTGCTTCTTCACCATGGAGAACTGCTGGGCGAAGTCCTCGACGGTGTCGCCGAAGAGGCCAAACTGGGAGACAGGGGCGTTGAGAAAGCGAGTCTTGTCAGCTTCACGCATCTTGACCAAGTTCAGCCATTGCTGGCGTTCCTGGACCACCAGTGTGGCCATCGCCTGCCCGAGCGCCTGCGCTGTGACCTTCGTCACTCTCAGGGCGAGGTCGGTCGCTGAGCACAGTTCCTGCAGCGCGTCGGGATCAGGGCCACCCCCATGCATGTTTCGCAGTGCCTTGGCTTGGTGGACCTGCAGGAGAGCCATGGAATGCAGGGCTGAAGCGGCACGTCCGGTGGCGCTGTAGGCCTTCGCGGTCAGCGAGGATGTTGCTCTACAGGTCCGGGAAGGGAGTACAGGGCGGCCCCTCCAGGTGGTAGGGCTTCCGGGGCATAGATGGAGCACAACCACCCTATCCACCTGGGGAATCGCGGTGGACCCTTGGCGTGTTCTGCCGTCGAGGGTGGCGAGGGCGGATGAGCAGGTGGCGGTGCGACGAGTGGAGAGGGGTGCTCTCCACGAAGACGTCAGCTCATCATGCACCTCCGGGAAGAACGGGACCGGGGGGGGCGAGGCTGTGAGCGGCGCCCAGCACCCAGGAACCAGTGGTCCAGCCGTGATGGCTGTGGGGAGAATGGAGGGTTCCAATCCATGCCCACGCTGTTGGCTGCCCGGGAAAGCATATCGGACATCTGTGCGTCGGCCTCTTCCTGGGCATGCAGGCCCGAAGGCGGCAGCCCAGAGGAGTCCTCAGCATCAGATACCACGCCCTCCGATTCCGCGGCAAACTCGTCTGCTTCCATCGCAAGAGGGTAGGCAGACTAGCTGTGAGGCGAGTGGCTTGCTTACGGTTGTAAGCAAACTGCGACCGCAACGTTGTCATGGTCATGTTCTCACAGTGAGAACATGAACCATCCACAAACGCAGCCTCGGTATGATCGCTACCCAGACACACGAGACAACGCCTGTGGCCGTCGGAAGCGGAGAGTACTCTACCGCATCCAGGAACAACACATCCTTAAAAGGACGTTCAACGCAGCTGTGTATTGCTGTTTTAGAGGAAATTACTCTTTTAAATAAAATCAATCTTTTATGAAAGAAAAGGACTCGTGAGAGTTCTTTATAATCTGCACTGTCGACGCGCTCAGGGGCAGGAAATGCACAGCTGTGCAAACAGGAGAAAGCCACTGTTGTGCGCCGTAGAATCGGCTCCGAAGAAATTTTCTGAATGAACTCCCGTATTTGCGCTGCTTAAATACCCGTATGTCCGGGTCGGGACATGGAAATACTGGCTGCCAACTCTCATTGGCCTTTTTCATAGATCAGAGGTGGATATCAGGCTCAAGAGAGACCCCTAGACCACGAGAGAGCGACAGAAGGGGAACATCTAATATTCGAGTTTTGGGGGCTCTTATTTTGGAAGACAACATCAGAATATCCTGAAACATTGTAGTTGACACCTTGAGAAGGTGTCCTCCCCACCTGAGGTGAAATTGGTCTGTGGAAGCTAGGACTTTTATTTTTATGATTTTCTGAATGTATGGACAAAAAAGATAATGAGTTTTGGGGGGCTCTTATTTTGGAAGACAACATCAGAATGTCCTGAAACATTGTAGTTGACACCTTGAGAAGGTGTCCTCCCCACCTGAGGTGAAATTGGTCTGTGGTAGCTAGGACTTTTATTTTTAAGATTTTCTGAATGTATGGACAAAACAGGTAATATATGAGATTTGGGGGGGCTCTTATTTTGGAATTCAACATCAGAATGTCCTGAAACATTGTAGTTCACACCTTGAGAAGGTGTCCTCCCCATCTGAGGTGAAATTGGTCTGTGGAAACTAGGACTTATATTTTTATGATTTTCTGAATGTATGGACAAAACAGGTAATATATGAGATTTGGGGGGCTCTTATTTTGGAAGACAACATCAGAATGTCCTGAAACATTGTAGTTCACACCTTGAGAAGGTGTCCTCCCCATCTGAGGTGAAATTGGTCTGTGGAAGCTAGGACTTTTATTTTTATGATTTTCTGAATGTGTAAACAAAACATCTTATATTCGAGATTGGGGGGGCTCTTATTTTGGAATTCAACATCAGAATGTCCTGAAACATTGTAGTTCACACCTTGAGAAGGTGTCCTCCCCATCTGAGGTGAAATTGGTCTGTGGAAACTAGGACTTATATTTTTATGATTTTCTGAATGTATGGACAAAACAGGTAATATATGAGATTTGGGGGGCTCTTATTTTGGAAGACAACATCAGAATGTCCTGAAACATTGTAGTTCACACCTTGAGAAGGTGTCCTCCCCATCTGAGGTGAAATTGGTCTGTGGAAGCTAGGACTTTTATTTTTATGATTTTCTGAATGTGTAAACAAAACATCTGATATTCGAGATTGGGGGGCTCTTATTTTGGAATTCAACATCAGAATGTCCTGAAACATTGTAGTTCACACCTTGAGAAGGTGTCCTCCCCACCTGAGGTGAAATTGGTCTGTGGAAGATAGGACTTTTATTTTTATGATTTTCTGAATGTATGGACAAAACAGGTAATATATGAGATTTGGGGGGGGGCTCTTATTTTGGAATTCAACATCAGAATGTCCTGAAACATTGTAGTTCACACCTTGAGAAGGTGTCCTCCCCATCTGAGGTGAAATTGGTCTGTGGAAGCTAGGACTTTTATTTTTATGATTTTCTGAATGTATGGACAAAACAGGTAATATATGAGATTTGGGGGCTCTTATTTTGGAAGACAACATCAGAATGTCCTGAAACATTGTAGTTCACACCTTGAGAAGGTGTCCTCCCCATCTGAGGTGAAATTGGTCTGTGGAAGCTAGGACTTTTATTTTTATGATTTTCTGAATGTATGGACAAAAAAGGTAATGAGTTTTGGGGGCTCTTATTTTGGAAGACAACATCAGAATGTCCTGAAACATTGTAGTTGACACCTTGAGAAGGTGTCCTCCCCACCTGAGGTGAAATTGGTCTGTGGTAGCTAGGACTTTTATTTTTATGATTTTCTGAATGTATGGACAAAACAGGTAATATATGAGATTTGGGGGGCTCTTATTTTGGAATTCAACATCAGAATGTCCTGAAACATTGTAGTTCACACCTTGAGAAGGTGTCCTCCCATCTGAGGTGAAATTGGTCTGTGGAAGCTAGGACTTTTATTTTTATGATTTTCTGAATGTATGGACAAAACAGGTAATATATGAGATTTGGGGGCTCTTATTTTGGAATTCAACATCAGAATGTCCTGACACATTGTAGTTCACACCTTGAGAAGGTGTCCTCCCCATCTGAGGTGAAATTGGTCTGTGGAAACTAGGACTTTTATTTTTATGATTTTCTGAATGTATGGACAAAACAGGTAATATATGAGATTTGGGGGGCTCTTATTTTGGAAGACAACATCAGAATGTCCTGAAACATTGTAGTTCACACCTTGAGAAGGTGTCCTCCCCATCTGAGGTGAAATTGGTCTGTGGAAGCTAGGACTTTTATTTTTATGATTTTCTGAATGTATGGACAAAAAAGGTATATGAGATTTGGGGGGCTCTTATTTTGGAAGACAACATCAGAATGTCCTGAAACATTGTAGTTGACACCTTGAGAAGGTGTCCGCCCCACCTGAGGTGAAATTGGTCTGTGGTAGCTAGGACTTTTATTTTTATGATTTTCTGAATGTATGGACAAAACAGGTAATATATGAGATTTGGGGGGGCTCTTATTTTGGAATTCAACATCAGAATGTCTTGAAACATTGTAGTTCACACCTTGAAAAGGTGTCCTCCCCATCTGAGGTGAAATTGGTCTGTGGAAAATAGGACTTTTATTTTTATGATTTTCTGAATGTATGGACAAAACAGGTAATATATGAGATTTGGGGGGCTCTTATTTTGGAAGACAACATCAGAATGTCCTGAAACATTGTAGTTCACACCTTGAGAAGGTGTCCTCCCCATCTGAGGTGAAATTGGTCTGTGGAAGCTAGGACTTTTATTTTTATGATTTTCTGAATGTATGGACAAAAAAGGTAATGAGTTTTGGGGGGCTCTTATTTTGGAAGACAACATCAGAATGTCCTGAAACATTGTAGTTGACACCTTGAGAAGGTGTCCTCCCCACCTGAGGTGAAATTGGTCTGTGGTAGCTAGGACTTTTATTTTTATGATTTTCTGAATGTATGGACAAAACAGGTAATATATGAGATTTGGGGGGGCTCTTATTTTGGAATTCAACATCAGAATGTCCTGAAACATTGTAGTTCACACCTTGAGAAGGTGTCCTCCCATCTGAGGTGAAATTGGTCTGTGGAAGCTAGGACTTTTATTTTTATGATTTTCTGAATGTATGGACAAAACAGGTAATATATGAGATTTGGGGGGCTCTTATTTTGGAATTCAACATCAGAATGTCCTGACACATTGTAGTTCACACCTTGAGAAGGTGTCCTCCCCATCTGAGGTGAAATTGGTCTGTGGAAACTAGGACTTTTATTTTTATGATTTTCTGAATGTATGGACAAAACAGGTAATATATGAGATTTGGGGGGCTCTTATTTTGGAAGACAACATCAGAATGTCCTGAAACATTGTAGTTCACACCTTGAGAAGGTGTCCTCCCCATCTGAGGTGAAATTGGTCTGTGGAAGCTAGGACTTTTATTTTTATGATTTTCTGAATGTATGGACAAAAAAGGTAATGAGATTTGGGGGGGCTCTTATTTTGGAAGACAACATCAGAATGTCCTGAAACATTGTAGTTGACACCTTGAGAAGGTGTCCGCCCCACCTGAGGTGAAATTGGTCTGTGGTAGCTAGGACTTTTATTTTTATGATTTTCTGAATGTATGGACAAAACAGGTAATATATGAGATTTGGGGGGGCTCTTATTTTGGAATTCAACATCAGAATGTCTTGAAACATTGTAGTTCACACCTTGAAAAGGTGTCCTCCCCATCTGAGGTGAAATTGGTCTGTGGAAAATAGGACTTTTATTTTTATGATTTTCTGAATGTATGGACAAAACAGGTAATATATGAGATTTGGGGGGCTCTTATTTTGGAAGACAACATCAGAATGTCCTGAAACATTGTAGTTCACACCTTGAGAAGGTGTCCTCCCCATCTGAGGTGAAATTGGTCTGTGGAAGCTAGGACTTTTATTTTTATGATTTTCTGAATGTGTAAACAAAACATCTTATATTCGAGTTTGGGGGGCTCTTATTTTGGAATTCAACATCAGAATGTCCTGAAACATTGTAGTTCACACCTTGAGAAGGTGTCCTCCCCACCTGAGGTGAAATTGGTCTGTGGAAGCTAGGACTTTTATTTTTATGATTTTCTGAATGTATGGACAAAACAGGTAATATATGAGATTTGGGGGGGGCTCTTATTTTGGAATTAAACATCAGAATGTCCTGAAACATTGTAGTTCACACCTTGAGAAGGTGTCCTCCCCATCTGAGGTGAAATTGGTCTGTGGAAGCTAGGACTTTTATTTTTATGATTTTCTGAATGTATGGACAAAACAGGTAATATATGAGATTTGGGGGCTCTTATTTTGGAAGACAACATCAGAATGTCCTGAAACATTGTAGTTCACACCTTGAGAAGGTGTCCTCCCCACCTGAGGTGAAATTGGTCTGTGGAAGCTAGGACTTTTATTTTTATGATTTTCTGAATGTATGGACAAAACAGGTAATATATGAGATTTGGGGGGGGCTCTTATTTTGGAATTCAACACCAGAATGTCCTGAAACATTGTAGTTCACACCTTGAGAAGGTGTCCTCCCCATCTGAGGTGAAATTGGTCTGTGGAAGCTAGGACTTTTATTTTTATGATTTTCTGAATGTATGGACAAAACAGGTAATATATGAGATTTGGGGGGCTCTTATTTTGGAAGACAACATCAGAATGTCCTGAAACATTGTAGTTCACACCTTGAGAAGGTGTCCTCCCCATCTGAGGTGAAATTGGTCTGTGGAAGCTAGGACTTTTATTTTTATGATTTTCTGAATGTGTAAACAAAACATCTTATATTCGAGTTTGGGGGGCTCTTATTTTGGAATTCAACATCAGAATGTCCTGAAACATTGTAGTTCACACCTTGAGAAGGTGTCCTCCCCACCTGAGGTGAAATTGGTCTGTGGAAGTTAGGACTTTTATTTTTATGATTTTCTGAATGTATGGACAAAACAGGTAATATATGAGATTTGGGGGGCTCTTATTTTGGAAGACAACATCAGAATGTCCTGAAACATTGTAGTTCACACCTTGAGAAGGTGTCTTCCCCATCTGAGGTGAAATTGGTCTGTGGAAGCTAGGACTTTTATTTTTATGATTTTCTGAATGTGTAAACAAAACATCTTATATTCGAGTTTGGGGGGCTCTTATTTTGGAATTAAACATCAGAATGTCCTGATACATTGTAGTTCACACCTTGAGAAGGTGTCCTCCCCACCTGAGGTGAAATTGGTCTGTGGAAGCTAGGACTTTTATTTTTATGATTTTCTGAATGTATGGACAAAACAGGTAATATATGAGTTTTGGGGGGGGGCTCTTATTTTGGAATTCAACATCAGAATGTCCTGAAACATTGTAGTTCACACCTTGAGAAGGTGTCCTCCTCATCTGAGGTGAAATTGGTCTGTGGAAACTAGGACTTTTATTTTTATGATTTTCTGAATGTGTAAACAAAACATCTAATATTCGAGTTTGGGGGGCTTTTATTTTGGAATTCAACATCAGAATGTCCTGAAACATTGTAATTCACACCTTGAGAAGGTGTCCTCCCCATCTGAGGTGAAATTGGTCTGTGGAAACTAGGACTTTTATTTTTATGATTTTCTGAATGTGTAAACAAAACATCTAATATTCGAGTTTGGGGGGCTCTTATTTTGGAATTCAACATCAGAATGTCCTGAAACATTGTAGTTCACACCTTGAGAAGGTGTCCTCCCCACATGAGGTGAAATTGGTCTGTGGAAGCTAGGGCTTTTATTTTTATGATTTTCTGAATGTATGGACAAAAAAGGTAATATATGAGTTTTGGGGGGGCTCTTATTTTGGAATTCAACATCAGAATGTCCTGAACCATTGTAGTTCACACCTTGAGAAGGTGTCCTCCCCATCTGAGGTGAAATTGGTCTGTGGAAGCTAGGACTTTTATTTTTATGATTTTCTGAATGTATGGACAAAAAAGGTAATGAGATTTGGGGGGGCTCTTATTTTGGAAGACAACATCAGAATGTCCTGAAACATTGTAGTTGACACCTTGAGAAGGTGTCCTCCCCACCTGAGGTGAAATTGGTCTGTGGTAGCTAGGACTTTTATTTTTATGATTTTCTGAATGTATGGACAAAACAGGTAATATATGAGATTTGGGGGGGCTCTTATTTTGGAATTCAACATCAGAATGTCCTGAAACATTGTAGTTCACACCTTGAAAAGGTGTCCTCCCCATCTGAGGTGAAATTGGTCTGTGGAAAATAGGACTTTTATTTTTATGATTTTCTGAATGTATGGACAAAACAGGTAATATATGAGATTTGGGGGCTCTTATTTTGGAAGACAACATCAGAATGTCCTGAAACATTGTAGTTCACACCTTGAGAAGGTGTCCTCCCCATCTGAGGTGAAATTGGTCTGTGGAAGCTAGGACTTTTATTTTTATGATTTTCTGAATGTGTAAACAAAACATCTTATATTCGAGTTTGGGGGCTCTTATTTTGTAATTCAACATCAGAATGTCCTGAAACATTGTAGTTCACACCTTGAGAAGGTGTCCTCCCCACCTGAGGTGAAATTGGTCTGTGGAAGCTAGGACTTTTATTTTTATGATTTTCTGAATGTATGGACAAAACAGGTAATATATGAGATTTGGGGGGGGCTCTTATTTTGGAATTCAACATCAGAATGTCCTGAAACATTGTAGTTCACACCTTGAGAAGGTGTCCTCCCCATCTGAGGTGAAATTGGTCTGTGGAAGCTAGGACTTTTATTTTTATGATTTTCTGAATGTATGGACAAAACAGGTAATATATGAGATTTGGGGGGCTCTTATTTTGGAAGACAACATCAGAATGTCCTGAAACATTGTAGTTCACACCTTGAGAAGGTGTCCTCCCCACCTGAGGTGAAATTGGTCTGTGGAAGCTAGGACTTTTATTTTTATGATTTTCTGAATGTATGGACAAAACAGGTAATATATGAGATTTGGGGGGGGCTCTTATTTTGGAATTCAACATCAGAATGTCCTGAAACATTGTAGTTCACACCTTGAGAAGGTGTCCTCCCCATCTGAGGTGAAATTGGTCTGTGGAAGCTAGGACTTTTATTTTTATGATTTTCTGAATGTATGGACAAAACAGGTAATATATGAGATTTGGGGGGCTCTTATTTTGGAAGACAACATCAGAATGTCCTGAAACATTGTAGTTCACACCTTGAGAAGGTATCCTCCCCATCTGAGGTGAAATTGGTCTGTGGAAGCTAGGACTTTTATTTTTATGATTTTCTGAATGTGTAAACAAAACATCTTATATTCGAGTTTGGGGGGCTCTTATTTTGGAATTCAACATCAGAATGTCCTGAAACATTGTAGTTCACACCTTGAGAAGGTGTCCTCCCCACCTGAGGTGAAATTGGTCTGTGGAAGCTAGGACTTTTATTTTTATGATTTTCTGAATGTATGGACAAAACAGGTAATATATGAGATTTGGGGGGCTCTTATTTTGGAAGACAACATCAGAATGTCCTGAAACATTGTAGTTCACACCTTGAGAAGGTGTCCTCCCCATCTGAGGTGAAATTGGTCTGTGGAAGCTAGGACTTTTATTTTTATGATTTTCTGAATGTGTAAACAAAACATCTTATATTCGAGTTTGGGGGGCTCTTATTTTGGAATTCAACATCAGAATGTCCTGATACATTGTAGTTCACACCTTGAGAAGGTGTCCTCCCCACCTGAGGTGAAATTGGTCTGTGGAAGCTAGGACTTTTATTTTTATGATTTTCTGAATGTATGGACAAAACAGGTAATATATGAGTTTTGGGGGGCTCTTATTTTGGAATTCAACATCAGAATGTCCTGAAACATTGTAGTTCACACCTTGAGAAGGTGTCCTCCTCATCTGAGGTGAAATTGGTCTGTGGAAACTAGGACTTTTATTTTTATGATTTTCTGAATGTGTAAACAAAACATCTAATATTCGAGTTTGGGGGCTTTTATTTTGGAATTCAACATCAGAATGTCCTGAAACATTGTAATTCACACCTTGAGAAGGTGTCCTCCCCATCTGAGGTGAAATTGGTCTGTGGAAACTAGGACTTTTATTTTTATGATTTTCTGAATGTGTAAACAAAACATCTAATATTCGAGTTTGGGGGGCTCTTATTTTGGAATTCAACATCAGAATGTCCTGAAACATTGTAGTTCACACCTTGAGAAGGTGTCCTCCCCACATGAGGTGAAATTGGTCTGTGGAAGCTAGGACTTTTATTTTTATGATTTTCTGAATGTATGGACAAAAAAGGTAATATATGAGTTTTGGGGGGGCTCTTATTTTGGAATTCAACATCAGAATGTCCTGAACCATTGTAGTTCACACCTTGAGAAGGTGTTCTCCCCATCTGAGGTGAAATTGGTCTGTGGAAGCTAGGACTTTTATTTTTATGATTTTCTGAATGTATGGACAAAAAAGGTAATATATGAGTATTGGGGGGGCTCTTATTTTGGAATTCAACATCAGAATGTCCTGAACCATTGTAGTTCACACCTTGAGAAGGTGTCCTCCCCACCTGAGGTGAAATTGGTCTGTGGAAACTAGGACTTTTATTTTTATGATTTTCTGAATGTATGGACAAAAAAGGTAATTTATGAGTTTTTGGGGGGTTCTTATTTTGGACTTAAATATATCATGCAGTGACAGGTTGTGAGGTGTGCTAAAATCTTTCTTTCTTTCGTTCTGTCTTCCTTTCTTTCTGACAGACAGACAGACAGAATAAATGAATGCATGTGAAATTGCCTTAGCAGGAATTAACTTGTTTTTGTTCTGACGGTCATACCGCAATAACCAGTGTATACGCGCACCGCGAAATATAGGTGCGGCTAGTTTGACCGCTCATTTCGAAGTGGCGGCTGGCTTGACCGCAGTGCATTTTCCAACATGTGCAGTATACAACCAGAGAACAACCACAATACAATGCATTTATCCTTCCATTTCCAGTGTGATGAATGCACCGGAAGTAATATGTACACATTTTAAGATAGAATATTGAAATAATGCAAAATGAAACTAAAATGCAAAATAACAGTTTTTATTTCTAAGATGAACTGTTTCACATGCTGTTTTTGAAAATAAAATAAAATAAAAGAAAGCATATGTGTAGGAATCAGTACACTATCCCATTCTGGGCATAGCCAATGCAATTCTGTTTGGAGCTGAACTACACACTTGTGGCATGGGGGCGCGGTCGTGTGTCGGTCTGCGGGAGAGAGAGAGAGCGGTAAGGCTTGTCACCTGGTTTGTAATTACCTCTAACACCTGTGTCTTATTATAGTGATACGGAGAGAGAGGTAATTACAAACCAGGTGACCTTAAGCCTTATCGCTCTATCTGTCCCGCAGACCGACACACGACCACGCCCCCCATGCCACAACACTTTACCTTTAACCCTTCTGCAGTATTGAAAAATGGCACCTCCCTTTGGTATTCACGGCCTCGGGGCGGGCTCATTTTACTCAGACCACCAATCAGTCTCTCAGGATCATTTTGAATCTATCAAGCCACGCCCTAGCAACAATTTAGAGCACCTTAGCAACAAGTCCCATAGACTTCTAATGAAAGACTTCAAAGGGATATCTCCGGATAGAAGTGTCATAAAAACACAAGGGTGGTCTCGTTTGACTCGGGTTAGCAAACAGCCAATCATGAATCACCTCAACACTTTCTAGCCCCTCCCTAGCAACCATTGTCGAGCACCTTAGCAACAAAAATCCATAGAGGGATATCTTCCATTCTGAATGTCACAGAGGCATGGGAGTTGGTTTATATCATTCATACTGACAAGCAGCCTTTGGAGTTTCATGATTGGCAGCTGCCAAGCCACTCCCTAGCAACTAAACAGAGTACCCTAGCAACCGTTTAGCAATAACTATATCTCTGCCCCAGAAAATAGTACAGACTTCTGGGTTCACTTATTTCAATCAGGACGGCAAGGAGACTTCATTACTATCACTATGGTAACTGCCTAGAAACAAGATGGGGTTACCCTAGCAACCGAGTAACAAATCACATATTTCTGCACCAGAAAATCGTACAGACTTCTGGGTTGATTTATTTATGACCATAATTTTTGTTCTTTTCAAGTTATAACATGCTGTTTGACGAGTTTTGCCACGGCAAGCATTTACATTTACATTTAAGCATTTGGCAGATGCTTTTATCCAAAGCGACTTACAGTGCACTTATTACAGGGACAATCCCCCCGGAGCAATCTGGAGTTAAGGGCCTTGCTCAAGGGCCCAACAGTGGCATCTTGGTGGTGCTGGGGCTTGAACCCCTGACCTTCTGGTCAGTAACCCTGAGCCTCAACCACTGAGCCACCACTGCCCATTAGCACCACTCAAATTTTCTTCAGGAAATGTACCCATCTAGTAATGGTGCTTGCAAAGCATCACTATTGTAATCTCACATACTTATTTTTATTTTTATACTTTTTATTATTCTATCTCCGTACAAAACTTCGGCACCTAACTCGTCCCGCACCGTTTGGCGTAGACCCACGAATGAGGTGTCAAATCGAACGGCCTATTGAGGACACGTGTGCTATGACTTTTATAAGCGATCGGGGGGTACAGTAATTGCCCCAGGGGCAAAAAAGCGGCCGAAAAATCCCATAGACTTAACATTGCGACAAACTTTGACGCGTCACAGCTCCGAGCGAGGATTTCGCAGAAACGTGTGATTTGCCATATTTGAAGAGGCTGGCAGGCTCTGTAAGAGCATACCTCAAAATGGGGTAAAAGTTGCACCCCTGGGGGGCAGGAGCTGCCCAAAAATGCCCCAATTGACTTATAATGGTGTAGGACGGCCCATGAAATGAAAAGGCATAGGGATTTGTATTGAACATAGCTCTGGATCACAGTGTCATAGAGACGAGGGGGTGGGCTCATTTTACTCAGACAACCAATCAGTCTCTCTGGATCATTGTGAAGCTATCAAGCCACGCCCTAGCAACCATTAAGAGCACCTTAGCAACAAGTCCCATAGACTTCTATTGAAAAAGATCAAAGGGATATCTCCGGATAGAAGTGTCATAGAAACACAAGGGTGGTCTCGTTTGACTCGGGACAGCAAACAGCCAATCATGCATCACTTCAACACTTCCTAGCCCCTCCCTAGCAACCATTGTCGAGCACCTTAACAACCAAAATCCATAGAGGGATATCTTCCATTCTGAATGTCACAGAGGCATGGGAGTTGGTTTATATCATTCATACTGACAAGCAGCCTTTGGAGATTCATGATTGCCAGCTGCCATGCCACTCCCTAGCAACTACATAGAGTACCCTAGCAACCGAGTAACAAATCACATATTTCTGCACCAGAAAATCGCACAGACTTCTGGGTTGATTTATTTCAACCAGGATGGCAAGGAGACTTCATTAGTATCACTATGGTAACTGCCTAGCAACCAGATGGGGTTACCCTAGCAACCGAGCAACAAATCACATATCTCTGCACCAAAAATTACTACAGACTTCCGGGATGACTTATTTCACTCAGGATGGAAAGGAGCCATGTATTGTATTACCTTGGTAACTGCATAGCAACCACATGGGCTTACCCTAGCAACCGAGTAACAAATCACATATTTCTGCACCAGAAAATCGTACAGACTTCTGGATTGATTTATTTATGACCATAATTTTTGTTCTTTTCAAGCATGCTATTTGACGAGTTTTGCCACGGCAAGCACCACTCACATTTTCTTCAGGAAATGTACCTATCTAGTAATAATTATTATTCTTCCACACAAAAGTTTGGCGCGTAACTTGTCCCGCAGCTTTTGTCACACACCCCTGAGTGAGGCGTCAAATTATGCTGCCTATTGAGGAGAGGTGTGGAATGACTTTTATAAGCGATCGGGGGTACGGTATTTGCCCCAGGGGCAAAAAAGCGGCGAAAAAATCCCATAGACTTAACATTGCGACAAATTTTGACGAGTCACAGCTCCGAGCGAGAATTTCACAGAAACGTGTGATTTGCCACATTTGAAGAGGCTGGTAGGCTCTGTAAGAGCATACCTCAATATGGGGTAAAAGTTGCACCCCTGGGGGGCAGGAGCTGCCCAAAGTTGCCCCATTGACTTACAATGGTGTAGGATGGCCCATGAAATGACATTGCATAGGGATATTGTATTGAACATAGCTCTGGATCACAGTGTCATAGAGACAAGGGGCGGGCTCATTTCACTCAGACGACCAATCAGTCTCTCGGGATCATTGTGAAGCTATCAAGCCACGCCCTAGCAACAATTTAAGGCACCTTAGCAACAAGTCCTATAGACTTCTAATGAAAGACATCAAAGGGATATCTCCGGATAGAAGTGTCATAGAAACACAAGGGTGGTCTCGTTTTACTCGGGACAACAAACAGCCAATCATGAATCACCTCAACACTTCCTAGCCCCTCCCTAGCAACCATTGTCGAGCACCTTAGCAACCAAAATCCATAGAGGGATATCTTCCATTCTGAATGTCACAGAGGCATGGGAATTTGTTTATATCATTCATACTGACAAGCAGCCTTTGGAGTTTCATGATTGGCAGCTGCCAAGCCACTCCCTAGCAACTAAACAGAGTACCCTAGCAACCGTTTAGCAATACTATATCTCTGCACCAGAAAATTAGAGAGACTTCTGGGTTGATTTATTTCAATCAGGATGGCAAGGAGACTTGATAAGTATCACTATAGTAACTGCCTAGCAACCACATGGGGTTACCCTAGCAACAGAGTAACAAATCACATATCTCTGCATCAGAAAATCGTAGAGACTTCCGGGTTGACTTATTTCAATCAGGATGGCAAGGACACTTGATTAGTATCACTATGGTAACTGTCTAGCAACCAGATGGGGTTACCCTAGCAACCGAGTAACAAATCACATATCTCTGCATCAGAAAAACGTAGAGACTTCCGGGTTGACTTATTTCAATCTGTGAAATAGCTCAAGGACGGGACGGAAACAAACGTCAACTTAAGGGGTAAGTTTTTAATTCTTACGTTTTTTTATAATACAACAGAGACAGTCTTCCTTGGTTCTCCCCCATGCTCCGTCGCTCCTGCCCTTTTATGCCGCTCTCCTCACGTTACTGAAATTAGACACAGGTGTTAGTTATCATTTAGCTCAGGTGTGAGCGCCCTTACCGCTTTTCTCTCCCGGACGGGCGCTTGACCACGCCCCCGCTGCCACATACCCCCACCGCCCGACTCAGGCCGGGCGTCATCCGGCCTGCCTACCACTCCCCCATTCCTGGAGAGGAAGTCAGCGGCAGCCATCTGCACCCCGGTCTGTGGACCACCTTGAACTTAAAAGGCTGGAGGGCCAGATACCAACGGGTGATCCGGGCGTTAGTGTCTTTCATGCGGTGGAGCCACTGCAGTGGGGCATGATCCGAGCAGAGGGTGAAGGCCCGCCCCAGCAGATAGTATCGGAGGGTGAGAACCGCCCACTTGATGGCCAGACACTCCTTCTCCACGGTGCTGTACTTAGTCTCCCTCAAGGAGAGCTTCCGGCTAATGTACAGCACCGGGCTCCTCTCCCTCCACTACCTGCGAGAGTACGGCCCCCAGCCCTCTGTCTGAAGCGTCCGTCTGCAAAACAAAAGGAGAGAGAAGTCAGGTGCATGCAAAAGCGGCCCCCACAAAGTGCAGCTTTAATGTCTGTAAACGCCTGTTGGCACTGCTCCGACCACTGGACCGGATCCGGAGCTCCCTTTTAGTAAGGTCAGTCAGCGGGCTGGTGACATCCGAATAATTAGGAACAAACCGTCTATAATAGCCAGCCAGCCCCAGGAACTGCCTCACCCCCTTTTTGGTCTTGGGTCTAGGGCAAGTCGCAATCGCCGCGGTCTTGTCAATTTGGGGTCGCACCTGGCCATGACCCAAGTGGAACCCCAGATACCGTACCTCCACATGCCCAACCGCGCACTTTTTCGGGTTTGCCGTGATCCCCGCCCGTCTCAGCGATCTCAGGACGGCCCTCAGATGTTGCAAGTGCCGCTGCCAATCATTGCTATAAATGATGATATCATCTAGATACGCAGCGGCGTAAGCAGTATGCGGTCTGAGGATCCTATCCATGAGGCGCTGAAACGTGGCTGGTGCCCCGAACAAACCGAAAGGAAGCGTCACGAATTGGTGTAATCCGAACGCCGTGGTGAAGGCCGTTTTTTCACGGGATATTGGTGTCAAGGGGATCTGCCAATAACCCTTCGTTAGATCCAAGGTCGAATAAAACCGAGCAGAACCTAACCGATCGAGCAGTTCATCAACACGGGGCATTGGGTACGCGTCAAATTTAGACACCGCATTGACTTTTCTATAATCCACACAGAAACGGACAGACCCGTCGCTCTTGGGAACAAGGACGACCGGACTGGACCAATCGCTGTGAGATTCTTCTATTACTCCCATGTCCAGCATCGCGTCCAATTCTTCCCGAACTATTTTTTTTTTATGTTCGGGCAAGCGATAAGGGCGGCAACGTATCACTACGCCCGGTTCGGTCTCGATGTGGTGTTGTATGAGGTCTGGACGGCCCGGTAGAGGAGAGAACACGTCCGCAAACTCCTTTTGCAGTTCGGAAACCTCTGCGAGTTGGCGTGGTGAGAGGTGGTCTCCACACAGAACCGGGGTGTTAGGATCGCAGGCTTTGTTTACCTCCGGTCCGAGCTCCGCCCTCTCCGGAACTACCGTTGCCAACGTCACAGAGGCCGCCTCTTCCCTCCACAATTTCAGGAGGTTGAGGTGATATATTTGACGCGCGCCCCCTCTATCGGTACGTTTAACTTCATAATCGAGGTCCCCTACTCGTCGTGTGACCTCAAAGGGTCCTTGCCACTTGGCGAGTAATTTTGAGCTCGATGTTGGGAGTAATACAAGTACTTTATCTCCCGGTGCAAATTCCCGTAGCTGAGCACCCCTGTCATACAGCCGGCGTTGGCGTTCTTGAGCCTGGAGCAAATTCTCCTGTGTTAATTGCCCCAGTGTGTGGAGTTTTGCTCTAAGATCAAGAACGTATTGAATTTCATTTTTGGCATTGGAAGGCCCCTCCTCCCAAGTTTCGCGGATGACGTCGAGGACCCCGCGTGGGCGTCGTCCGTATAGCAGCTCAAATGGGGAAAATCCCGTGGAGGCTTGCGGAACCTCTCGTACCGCGAATAACAGGGGGTCCAGCCATTTATCCCAATTCCTAGCGTCTTCGTGCACGAATTTACGAATCATATTTTTTAATGTTTTATTAAATCGTTCCACCAGCCCATCCGTCTGCGGATGGTACACACTAGTGCGAATCGACTTAATGCCCAACAATTCGTAAAGTTCACAAAGTGTTCGTGACATAAACGTAGTGCCTTGATCTGTGAGGATTTCTTTCGGAACCCCCACCCGGGAGATTATCTTGAAGAGTGCCCCGGCAACACTGCGTGCTGAGATGTTGCTCAGAGGCACTGCTTCCGGATACCGCGTTGCGTAATCCACCAGGACTAACACAAAGCGATGTCCGCGTGACGTCCGTTCTAATGGCCCGACGAGGTCCATTCCAATTCTCTCGAAGGGAACCTCGATCAATGGAAGGGGGCGCAAAGGCGCTTTTGGGGTGGCCGGTGGGTTTACCAGCTGACATTCGCGGCACGCCGCACACCACCTGCGAACGTCGCCGCCAATGCCCGGCCAATAGAAACGGGCTATTAGACGGAAAAGTGTTTTCCGTTCCCCTAGGTGACCGGCCATAGGATTATAGTGAGCCGCCTGGAAAACCATTTCCCGGCGGCTCCGTGGAATCAACAATTGTGTCACCTCCTCCTTTGTTTGAGCGTCCTGCGTCACTCTATACAACCGATCTTTAATAACTGAAAAATACGGATATGAAACGGCGACACCCGGCCGGAGTTGTTGACCATCGATTACTCTCACTTGGTCAAAGGCGTGCTTAAGGGTTTCATCCCGCGACTGCTCCAAAGGAAAATCCCCCTCAAGGAACTCCCTGAGAGGAGGGGTGTCCCCTCGCCCCTTCCCTCGTCACCTGGAGCAGCCGAGGACGGCCCCGGCTCCGCCTCCCCGCCAAAGCATCGCACATCACACATCTCTTTACTTTCATGCAGGACCCATCCGCACAGACTCCCTCTAATACATTTCTAAAATTTGGCCAATCAGTACCCAAGATTAGCGGATGGGTGAGGCGGAACTAACCGCTGCCTCCACACTATGCTTTTCTCCCCGAATTTAATTGCCAGAGTCACCATGGGATACTTGTGAATATCCCCATGCACACACCTCACCCTCACCCGTTTAGCTGTGCCCAAAGCTCCGGGTTGAACCAAGCGTTGGTGGATGGTGGTCTGATTACAGCCGGTATCCATCAAAGCTTGGTATGTACCCCCTGGATCCTTACCGGGACCCGGTACGCTCCAGCCCGACCGGGGCAGCCTGCGGGACATCGGAGACCCGCACCACCGTCCCCACCTCCATCAGCGGACACTGATCCCGGAAGTGGTCCGGGTCCCCGCACCTCCAGCAGACCGGCCCAGGCGCCACGGCCGCACCCGTGCTGGCGGGCGCCACCACCTGAGGAGGAGAGCGACTGAAAGACGGGGAAGGGTTGGGCGGGTTCTCCCACGACCGGGAAGCTGGTCGACTGTATCCTCCACGCCTGCGGGGGCAGGAACGGGTCCTGGGGAGAGAGCAGAGCGAGAGGGAACAGGGGGAAATAGGGGAAGACACAGGGGAAGGGGAGAGAGAGAGAGGGGAGGGCTCATCTGCCCTCGGATCGCCGCCAGGAGGTCCTCCGCTGAGCTGCACAGCTGCCTCCAGCGACGCCGGGCGGTGGCACTGGACCCATTCCGCCGTTCTCCTGGGCAGTCTTTGCGTAAATTGCTCCAGTACCACCTGATCGATAACTCCCTCGACGTCGCGGTCCCCCGCGAGCAGCCACCGGCGACAAGCGTCCCGGAGCTGTTGAACAAACGCAAACGGGCGGTCGGATTTCTCCAGCTTCATGCTCCGGAAGAGCTGGCGATTCTCTTCCGGGCTCCGACCAACCCGCTGCAGAATGGCCCTCTTCAGGTCAGAATAAGCCAGGAGGCTCGTCGCTGGCAGTTGTTGTGCCGCGAGCTGTGCTTCCCCGGACAGGAGAGGAATTAGCCGGGCTGCCCATTGTTCAGGCGGCCAGCCCCAGATTTCAGCCGTCCTCTCAAAGAGGTTGAGGAAGGCCTCAGGATCATCTGCCACCCCCATCTTCTGTAACATGGGCGGGGCAGCGTAGCGTGGGTGTCCGGGTCGCGGCTGGGGCTGACGCAGCCTCCTGGCTGAGGAGGCTCCGGATAGCGAGTCGGTCCTCTGCCTGAGCCCGCATGACCTCGAAGAACCGCCGATCTTGATCCTGCCGGAGCTCAAGCAGGGTTTGTTGGTGGCCCTGATGGAGATTAGCGAGGGACTGGAGGATTTCCGCCAGCTGGGAGGACTCTATGGGGCGACTTGGTTCCATTACGTAACCAAAAAAAAAAAATAGTCCTGGGTTTCTGCACCACTGTGAAATAGCTCAAGGACGGGACGGAAACAAACGTCAACTTAAGGGGTAAGTTTTTAATTCTTAAGTTTTTTTATAATACAACAGAGACAGTCTTCCTTGGTTCTCCCCCATGCTCCGTCGCTCCTGCCCTTTTATGCCGCTCTCCTCACGTTACTGAAATTAGACACAGGTGTTAGTTATCATTTAGCTCAGGTGTGAGCGCCCTTACCGCTTTTCTCTCCCGGACGGGCGCTTGACCACGCCCCCGCTGCCACACAATCAGGATGGCAAGGAGACTTGATAAATATCACTATGGTAACTGCCTAGCAACCAGATGGGGGTGCCCTAGCAACCGAGTAACAAATCACATATCTCTGCATCACAAAAACGTAGAGACTTCCGGTTTGACTTATTTCAATCAGGATGGCAAGGAGACTTCATTATCAAATATCTTAGAATGTCCTGAACCATTGTAGTTCACACCTTGAGAAGGTGTCCTCCCCACCTGAGGTGAAATTGGTCTGTGGAAACTAGGACTTTTATTTTTATGATTTTCTGAATAAATGGACAAAAAAGGTAATTTATGAGTTTTTTGGGGGGGGGGGTTCTTATTTTGGACTTAAATATATCATGCAGTGACAGGTTGTGAGGTGTGCTAAAATCTTTCTTTCTTTCGTTCTGTCTTCCTTTCTTTCTGACAGACAGACAGACAGAATAAATGAATGCATGTGAAATTGCCTTAGCAGGAATTAACTTGTTTTTGTTCTGACGGTCATACCGCAATAACCAGTGTATACGCGCACCGCGAAATATAGGTGCGGCTAGTTTGACCGCTCATTTCGAAGTGGCGGCTGGCTTGACCGCAGTGCATTTTCCAACATGTGCAGTATACAACCAGAGAACAACCACAATACAATGCATTTATCCTTCCATTTCCAGTGTGATGAATGCACCGGAAGTAATATGTACACATTTTAAGATAGAATATTGAAATAATGCAAAATGAAACTAAAATGCAAAATAACAGTTTTTATTTCTAAGATGAACTGTTTCACATGCTGTTTTTGAAAATAAAATAAAATAAAAGAAAGCATATGTGTAGGAATCAGTACACTATCCCATTCTGGGCATAGCCAATGCAATTCTGTTTGGAGCTGAACTACACACTTGTGGCATGGGAGGCTGGTAGTGTCGGTCTCGTGGAGAGAGAGAGAGCGGTAAGGCTTGTCACCTGGTTTGTAATTACCTCTAACACCTGTGTCTTATTATAGTGATACGGAGAGAGAGGTAATTACAAACCAGGTGACCTTAAGCCTTATCGCTCTATCTGTCCCGCAGACCGACACACGACCACGCCCCCCATGCCACAACACTTTACCTTTAACCCTTCTGCAGTATTGAAAAATGGCACCTCCCTTTGGTATTCACGGCCTCGGGGCGGGCTCATTTTACTCAGACCACCAATCAGTCTCTCAGGATCATTTTGAATCTATCAAGCCACGCCCTAGCAACAATTTAGAGCACCTTAGCAACAAGTCCCATAGACTTCTAATGAAAGACTTCAAAGGGATATCTCCGGATAGAAGTGTCATAAAAACACAAGGGTGGTCTCGTTTGACTCGGGTTAGCAAACAGCCAATCATGAATCACCTCAACACTTTCTAGCCCCTCCCTAGCAACCATTGTCGAGCACCTTAGCAACAAAAATCCATAGAGGGATATCTTCCATTCTGAATGTCACAGAGGCATGGGAGTTGGTTTATATCATTCATACTGACAAGCAGCCTTTGGAGTTTCATGATTGTCAGCTGCCAAGCCACTCCCTAGCAACTAAACAGAGTACCCTAGCAACCGTTTAGCAATAACTATATCTCTGCCCCAGAAAATAGTACAGACTTCTGGGTTCACTTATTTCAATCAGGACGGCAAGGAGACTTCATTACTATCACTATGGTAACTGCCTAGAAACAAGATGGGGTTACCCTAGCAACCGAGTAACAAATCACATATTTCTGCACCAGAAAATCGTACAGACTTCTGGGTTGATTTATTTATGACCATAATTTTTGTTCTTTTCAAGTTATAACATTGTGGCAGCGGGGGCGTGGTCAAGCGCCCGTCCGGGAGAGAAAAGCGGTAAGGGCGCTCACACCTGGGCTAAATTATGTCTAACACCTGTCTCTAATTGCAGTAGAGCGAGGAGAGCGGTTAAAAAGCCAGCAGCCACAGAACAGAGAGTGTGAGAGACGGACTACGAACTCAGCGTTCGAACATAAAGAGACTGGGAAAATTATTGTGAAAAACTGTGAATACTGTTGGCACAAACAGGGGAAATTAAAAAGGCTTACCGTATCTTGAAGTCTGGCTTCCTGTCATCCTTGTATAGACAGCCTTACACTGGTGCCGAAACCCAGGAACAATTATTAGGAACACCGGTCCTCCAAAGGATGGAACAGAATCGCCCCGTAGAGTCCTCCCAGCTGGCGGAAGTCCTCCAGTCCCTCGCTACACTCCATCAGAGCCACCAACAATCCCTGCTTGAGCTCCGGCAAGACCAGGATCGTCGCTTCTTTGAGATCATGCGGGCTCAAGCAGAGGACCGGCTCGCCATCCGAGCCTCCTCAGCCAGGAGGCCGCTCCAGCCGCAGCCGCGACCCCGACACCAGCGCCACGTTGCCCCCACCGCGTTGCAGAAGATGGGGCCGGCAGATGACCCAGAAGCGTTTGTCGACCTATTCGAACGCGACGGCGGAAATTTGGGGGTGGCCCCAAGACCAGTGGGCAGCCCGCCTAGTCCCTCTTCTGTCCGGGAAGCACAACTCGCGGCCCAACAACTGCCGGCAACAAGCCTCCTGGCCTACCACGACCTGAGGAAAGCCATCCTGCAACGGGTTGGTCGGAGCCCGGAGGAAAGTCGCCAGCTCTTCCGGGCCCTGAAGCTCGATAAGTCCGACCGCCCGCTTATGCTCAGCTCAGTGGCTCCGTGATGCCTGTCGGAGGTGGCTGCTCGCTGGACCGCGGGCGCCGAGGAACTAATCGACCAGGTGGTACTGGAGCAGTTTGTTCAGCGCCTGCCCAGGAAGACGGCCGAGTGGGTCCAGTGCCACCGCCCGGCGTCGCTGGAGGAAGCCGTCCAACTCGCGGAGGACCACATGGCGGCGATTCCCAGGGCGGATGAGCCCTCTCTGTCTGTCTCCCCTTCCCCTGTGTCTTCCCCTGTTTTTTTCCCTCCCCTCTTCCCTCTCGCTCTGCTCTCTCCCCAGGGTCCGTTCCTGCCCACCGCAGGCGCTGAGCGCTTGCGCCCAGCTCCCCGGCCTTGGGAACACCCGCCAAGCCCTTCCCCATCCTTCAGCCGCTCTCCTCCTCAGGTGGGGGCACCCGCCAGCACGGGTGCGGCCGCAGCGCCTGGGCCGGTCTGCTGGAGGTGCGGAGACCGGACCACTTCCGGGATCAGTGTCCGCTGATGGAAATAGGGGCAGTGGTGCGGGTCTCCGATGTTCCGCAGGCTGCCCCGATCGGGCTGGAGCGCACCGGATTCCGTAAGAATCCAGGGGTACATACCAAGCTTTGTTGGATACCGGCTGTAACCAGACCACCATCCACCAACGCTTGGTTCAACCCGGGCTTTGGGCTCAGCTAAACTGGTGAGGGTAAGGTGTGTGCACGGGATGTTCACAAATATCCCGTGGTGATGCTGGCGATCAAATTCCGGGGAGAAAGACATAGTGTAGAGGCAGCGGTTAGTTCCCGCCTCACCCATCCGCTAATTTTGGGGACTGATTGGCCGAATTTTAGAAAATTATTGGAGGGAGTTTGTGCGGATGGGTCCTGCGTGAAAGTAAAGGGGTGTGTGATGTGCGATGCTTTGGCGGGGGAGGCGGAGCCAGGGCCGTCCTCTGCTGCTCCGAGTGACGTGGGAAGGGGCGAGGTGGACGCTCCTCCTCTCCGGAATTCTCGGAGGGGACTTCCCTTGGAGCAGTCGCGGATGAAACCCTTAAGCACGCTTTTGACCAAGTGAGAGTAATCGATGGTCAACATCTCCGGCCGGGTGTCGCCGTTTCATACCCGTATTTTTCACTTATTAAAGATCGGTTATACAGGGTGACGCAGGACGCCCAAACAAAGGAGGAAGTAACCCAATTATTGATTCCACAGAGCCGCCGGAAATGGTTTTCCAGGCGGCTCACCATAATCCCATGGCCGGTCACCTAGGGGAACGGAAAACACTTCTCCGCCTAATAGCCCGCTTCTATTGGCCGGGCATTGGCGGTGACGTCCCGCAGGTGGTGTGCGGCGTGCCGTGAATGTCAGTTGGTAAACCCACCGCCACCCCAAAAGCGCCATTGCGCTCTCTACCGCTAATCGAGGTCCCCTTCGAAAGAATTGGAATGGACCTCGCCGGGCCATTAGAACGGTCAGCACGCGGACATCGCTCGTGTTAGTCCTAGTGGATTACGCGACGCGATATCCGGAAGCAGTGCCTCTGAGCAACATCTCCGCACGTAGTGTTGCAGGGGCACTCTTCAAGATAATCTCCCGGTGGGGATTCCCAAGGAAATCCTCACCGATCAAGGCACGACTTTTATGTCACGGACACTGCGCGAACTTTACGAGCTCTTGGGCATCAAATCGATTCAAGCACTAGCGCTTACCATCCTCAGACAGATGGCCTAGTGGAACGATTTAATAAAACGCTCAAGAACATGATTCGTAGAATTGCATACACGATGACGCTTAGGAATTGGGATAAGTGGCTAGACCCCCTGTTATTTGCAGTACGAGAGGTCCCGCAAGCCTCCACCGGTTCTCCCCGCTTGAGCTGCTGTACGGGCGACGCCCCGCGGTGTCCTTGACGTCATCCACGAAGCATGGGAGGAGGGACCTTCTAATAGTAAAAACGAAATTCAGTTCGCTTCTTGATCTTAGAGCAAAACTCCACACACTGGGGCGGCTAACACAGGAAAATTTGCTCCAAGCTCAAGAACGCCAACGCCGGCTGTATGACAGGGGTGCTCGGCTAAGGAATTTGCACCGGAGATAAGGTACTCGTGATACTCCCAACATCAAGCTCTAAATTACTCGCCAGGTGGCAAGGACCCTTTGAGGTCACACACGACCAGTGGGGATCTCGATTATGAGGTTAAACGCACCGATAGAGGGGGCGCCACAAATTTATCACCTTAACCTCCTGAAATTGTGGAGGGAGGAGGCGGCCTCTGTGACGTTAGCCACGGTAGTTCCGAGAGGGCGGAGCTCGGACCGGAGATAAATAAAAATTACAATCTCGACACTCCGGTTACTTGTGGGGACCAACTCTCACCGCGGCAGCTCACAGAGGTTTCGAATTACAAAGGGAATTTGCAGATGTATTCTCCCTCTACCGGGCCGCACAAACCTCATACAGCACCACATCGAGACCGAGCCGGGCGCTGTGGTGCGTTGTCGCCTCTATCGCCTACCCGAACATAGAAAGAAAATAGTCCGGAAGAATTAAAGGCCATGCTGGATATGGGCGTAATAGAGGAATCCCACAGTGATTGGTCCAGCCCGGTTGTTCTTGTCCCCAAGAGTGATGGGTCTGTTCGATTCTGTGTGGATTACAGAAAAGTCAACGCGGTGTCTAAATTTGACGCTGCACTCAATGCCCCGTGTTGATGAACTGCTCGATCGGTTAGGTACTGCTCGATTTTATTCGACCTTGGATTTAACAAAGGGTTATTGGCAGATCCCCTTGACACCAATGTCCCGTGGAGAAAACCGCCTTCACCACGCCGCTTGGATTACACCAATTTGTGACGCTTCCTTTCGGTTTGTTTGGGGCACCAGCCACGCTTCAGCGACTCATGGATCGGATCCTCAGACCGCACACCGCGTACGCCGCTGCCTATTTAGATGACATTATCATTTATAGCAATGATTGGCAGCGGCACATGCAACATCTGAGGGCCGCCCTGAGATCGCTGCGGCGGGCGGGCTCACAGCAAACCCCAAGAAGTGCGCGGTTGGGCGTGTGGAGGTACGGTATCTGGGGTTCCACTTGGGTCATGGCCAGGTGCGTCCCCAAATTGACAAGACCAAGGCGACATGCGACTTGCCCTAGACCTAAGACCAAAAAGGGGTGAGGCAGTTCCTGGGGCTGGCTGGCTATTACAGAAGATTTGTGCCTAATTATTCGGACGCCACCAACCCGCTGACTGACCTCACTAAAAAGGGGCTCCAGATCCGGTCCAATGGTCAGAGCAGTGCCAACAGGCGCTTACGCAGATTAAAGCTGCACTTTGTGGGGGCCGCTTTTGCATGCACCTGACTTCTCTCTCCTTTTTATTACAGACGGACGCTTCAGACAGAGGGCTGGGGGCCGTACTCTGCAGCTGGTGGAGGGAGAGGAGCCCGGTGCTGTACATCAGCCGGAAGCTCTCCTTAAGGGAGACTAAATACAGCACCGTGGAGAAGGAGTGTCTGGCCATCAAGTGGGCGGTCCTCACCCTCCGGTACTACCTGCTGGGGCGGGCCTTCACCCTCTGCTCGGACCATGCCCCACTGCAGTGGCTCCACCGCATGAAAGATACTAACGCCCGGATCACCCGCTGGTATCTAGCCCTCCAGCCTTTTAAGTTCAAGGTGGTCCACAGACCGGGGTGCAGATGGCTGCCGCCGACTTCCTCTCCAGAAATGGGGGAGTGGTAAGCAGGTCGGATGACGCCTCGGCCTGAGTCGGGCGGTGGGGGTATGTGGCAGCGGGGCGTGGTCAAGCGCCCGTCCGGAGAGAAAAGCGGTGAGGGCGCCACACCTGGGCTAAATTATGTCTAACACCTGTCTCTAATTGCAGTAGAGCGAGGAGAGCGGTTAAAAAGCCAGCAGCCACAGAACAGAGAGTGTGAGAGACGGACTACGAACTCAGCGTTCGAACATAAAGAGACTGGGAAAATTATTGTGAAAAACTGTGAATACTGTTGGCACAAACAGGGGAAATTAAAAAGGCTTACCGTATCTTGAAGTCTGGCTTCCTGTCATCCTTGTATAGACAGCCTTACAAACATGCTGTTTGACGAGTTTTGCCACGGCAAGCACCACTCACATTTTCTTCAGGAAATGTACCCATCTAGTAATAATAATTATTATTCTTCCACACAAAAGTTTGGCGCGTAACTTGTCCCGCAGCTTTTGTCACACACCCCTGAGTGAGGCGTCAAATTATGCGGCCTATTGAGGAGAGGTGTAGAATGACTTTTATAAGCGATCGGGGGTACGGTATTTGCCCCAGGGGCAAAAAAGCGGCGAAAAAATCCCATAGACTTAACATTGCGACAAATTTTGACGAGTCACAGCTCCGAGCGAGAATTTCACAGAAACGTGTGATTTGCCACATTTGAAGAGGCTGGTAGGCTCTGTAAGAGCATACCTCAATATGGGGTAAAAGTTGCACCCCTGGGGGGCAGGAGCTGCCCAAAGTTGCCCCATTGACTTACAATGGTGTAGGATGGCCCATGAAATGACATTGCATAGGGATATTGTATTGAACATAGCTCTGGATCACAGTGTCATAGAGACAAGGGGGCGGGCTCATTTCACTCAGACGACCAATCAGTCTCTCGGGATCATTGTGAAGCTATCAAGCCACGCCCTAGCAACAATTTAAGGCACCTTAGCAACAAGTCCTATAGACTTCTAATGAAAGACATCAAAGGGATATCTCCGGATAGAAGTGTCATAGAAACACAAGGGTGGTCTCGCTTTACTCGGGACAACAAACAGCCAATCATGAATCACCTCAACACTTCCTAGCCCCTCCCTAGCAACCATTGTCGAGCACCTTAGCAACCAAAATCCATAGAGGGATATCTTCCATTCTGAATGTCACAGAGGCATGGGAGTTGGTTTATATCATTCATACTGACAAGCAGCCTTTGGAGTTTCATGATTGGCAGCTGCCAAGCCACTCCCTAGCAACTAAACAGAGTACCCTAGCAACCGTTTAGCAATAACTATATCTCTGCACCAGAAAATTAGAGAGACTTCTGGGTTGATTTATTTCAATCAGGATGGCAAGGAGACTTGATAAGTATCACTATAGTAACTGCCTAGCAACCACATGGGGTTACCCTAGCAACAGAGTAACAAATCACATATCTCTGCATCAGAAAAACGTAGAGACTTCCGGGTTGACTTATTTCAATCAGGATGGCAAGGAGACTTGATTAGTATCACTATGGTAACTGCCTAGCAACCAGATGGGGTTACCCTAGCAACCGAGTAACAAATCACATATCTTTGCACCAGAAAACAGTAGAGACTTCAAGGTTGACTTATTTCACTCAGGATGGCAAGGAGACTTGATTACTATCACTATGTTAACTTCCTAGCAACCAGATGGGGTTACCCTAGCAACCGAGTAACAAATCACATATTTCTGCACCAGAAAATCGTACAGACTTCTGGGTTGGTTTATTTCAAAATAAATGCACCAGAAAATCGTACAGACTTCTGGGTTGGTTTATTTAAAAATAAATAAACCAAGTCTCTATGTTTTGGGGTTACAAAAACATAGAGACTTCCGGTTTGACTTATTTCAATCAGGATGGCAAGGAGACTTCATTAGTATCACTATGGTAACTGCCTAGCAACCAGATGGGGTTACCCTAGCAACCGAGTAACAAATCACATATCTCTGCATCAGAAAAACGTAGAGACTTTCGGGTTGACTTATTTCAATCAGGATGGCAAGGAGACTTGATTAGTATCACTATGGTAACTGCCTAGCAACCAGATGGGGTTACCCTAGCAACCGAGTAACAAATCACATATCTCTGCATCACAAAAACGTAGAGACTTCCGGTTTGACTTATTTCAATCAGGATGGCAAGGAGACTTCATTAGTATCACTATGGTAACTGCCTAGCAACCAGATGGAAAGGAGCCATGTATTGTATTACCTTGGTATTTGCATAGCAACCACATGGGCTTACCCTAGCAACCGAGTAACAAATCACATATTTCTGAACCAGAAAATCGTAGAGACTTCTGGGTTGATTTATTTATGACCATAATTTTAGTTTTTTTCAAGTTACAACATGCTGTTTGACGAGTTTTGCCACGGCAAGCACCACTCACATTTTCTTCAGGAAATGTACCTATCTAGTTATTTTTAGTGGTGCTTGCAAAGCATCACT
>NW_026265895.1:0-1507 GCF_025860055.1 Xyrauchen texanus
TAGTGCATATCAATTATCCCAATTATTGAATTTACGTTTTGCAAGATTTTTCCCTCTTCTCAGCTTTGAAAGAATCTTTTTATCCGGAATCCTTTTCTCTGACTCAAGCCATCTTCTCCAACCCTCTTCTGCCAGTAGAGAACTGAAGTTTCAAACTTTTTCACATCAGAAAAAAATTCCCTTACATCAACAGGTCTTCCAAAAGTCTCATCCATGAAATCATTTATTTCTTCCAACGAATATACTTGCTCACAGGTAATTTGCGAGAAATCAGATACGTCCGATAAATCAGATTGAACACTCTCATCATCATCACCATCCTCACTGCCCACTTTCAGCCTTGGAATCTGCTCCTTCACTACTTTCAATGTTCATCTGGCCTACTACCCTTATCTCCTCCACAGCTTCACTTTGCTCCAACACCTGTTCACTAAGAACTCTTTCATCCTTTACAACAGGCATACTATTTGGAAATATTATTGGGTTGAAGCAGGAAGATGTGAATGTGAAAAGAGTCATTTTTCGATAGAAAGCAAACCGCTGTTGTGTTGTTTTTTGTTAGTTTTTTCACCCATGGGTGCGAATACAACCTACTTAGTCCTTGTGGTTTCCACTTGATCATGTGTTTACCTGAAGCAACACAAAGTGCACAAGTACAAAATAAACACACACATGTAATCCAGAAACTATCTGACAACACTCCTGCTGTGCATTCTCCTAAACAGAAAAATTAAACATGTGTATGTTTTGACGTGCGTGTTGAATAAAGGCCAGACGGCCGTGAGTGACGAGAGGTTTGGGGTTCGAATGGCTTTAGAGTCCTTGACTAGAGGAAGTGTGGAGTTGAGGGAGAACACCCAAAAGAAGGGTTTTCAGCTGGGCTAAAACAAACACAGCAACCCACAGGAAGTCAAAAGAGTTCTCAGACACCTCCACAGGGTCACCAAACACCAACCGAGAACCAATCGCTGCTCAGAGTCACCGCAACTAATCTACAGCGTGAAACATAGGCTGAGTTCAGAATGGCACACCATCATACTACTCTTACCATTTCTGCCATAGACATATATGCCATATACAGCACGACCAGTGTAAGACGATTCCTGAATGAATAACTCTTATGAGCTGGTACCTTTAAGTGAATCATATAGCACAACCGGTTTAGTCCGAATCCCAAATGAATGACTCTTATGATCATTCATTCTCTCTCTCTTCTGGGCAGCTTGGCACCACTTCAGCATCCACACAGACAGGACAGACTCCAGCCGCGTCTCTAAATACACAAACTGATTTAACAGCTTATCTGATTTATCATTTCATAATTCATGTTCAGATATTCTGTTTCTTGCATTGGCCATATATGTTTGGTTGAGCACCTGACTCAAATCATTTGGGGTCAAAGTTCAGGTGTTCACTGGATGAATGAGACACGTGCTCAGCTCTGGACACTTCTGCCTCCTGCTGGTCAACAGAAGCACTGAAGTATCTGCAGTCATGTTGAAAGCAC
>NW_026265896.1:0-1503 GCF_025860055.1 Xyrauchen texanus
TTCTCACCTGTTATTTCTGCTATAATGGTTTTAAATAGTTATTTATACATTTACAGTTTAAATAAACCATAATTGTCACATACAGCGTATCTTGAATTATGAGGATTTCTATTGAATATATAAATAAATAAAGTTTCAACATTGCGGCAAGAGTCTGAACTACTCCAGCTATGTAAAGATGGTGCTTTGAAGTGATGCTAGTGTGAGCAAGAACATTCAATTACACAAATACATGCTGTCTCAATTGCTCCTTCCTTGCATTCTTTCCTGACATCCTAAGAGAGAGGACGCGAGGAAAGAAGGATTTTGCCTTCAATTTTAGAAGAGAGCTTTTTTAGAGCTTTTCAACATCCACTCTCTTTTATCATTGCTGCACTCACCATTGTAACATATGAAAGATAACTGGTTATTACATCCATTATCATTCCATTGTTCAGGATACATGTTACTACAGTCAACATTATTATTCGGTTGTCCCGGGTACCAGTTACGATACTGTGAATTATTTCCTGTGTAGAACGCAGGGTCACCCAGAGACCACTTCCATTTATAACTGTCTGTCTTCTGCAGTCCAATCCAGACCTGTTCAATCTGACCATCATTCACACTCTTCAGCAGCTCTTCTATGTCATTCTTTTTGTTGATGGTGGCCAGATCTGTGTAATTCTCTCTGCAGTATCTCTGAGCTTCAGTCCAGCTCAGTTGCTTATTCACAAAGTGATACTGACGTGCAACACATGCAGGTGAACCGAAGACAGCTGAGAAGGGGAAAAAAAAATATTGAGACAAACTTACACAATTCACAAGTATCATACTAATCATAAGAAAGTACACACACTCACTCACCTGAGAGAATAAAAGTGAGTAATGTTTTTCGCTCCATTTCTGAGGAGATACAGACAATGAAAATATCACATATGAAAACATGAGGTTCAGTGATCAGATCAAGGTGTATGAAATTCACAAACCTTAACTATAACCATAAAATAATAAAACATAATATAACAATCCTGAATAAAATAGTAGCATGTGTAAAGAACAGGTTTGGTTTAATGAAAGATCATGAGAGTTTCTCTTACTCTAGTTGTGTCTGTTTCTCTCTTAATTCCTGTGTGTCTGTGTCTTCTTCCTTCATCAGTTCATACTGATATTCTGGATCTGTTCTTCAGCTCCTCCCATCAAGTGTTTCTTCCATTATGGTATTGTTTTCTCTCTCAGCCAATAGATCTCTCTTCTGATGATGACATTGACCTTTAGTGTGTGTTCAGAGTGTTCAGTTGTAGATGTGTGTGTGTATTATGTTTGCGGTAACACAGAATCTGTCGTGACTGTCAGGCTGCTTGATTTGAATAGAAAATTTTGTGAATCTGTGTTGTGTTATTACTAGCTGCAAAATTCAAAACATTTGGTCTGCAGATATTCACCAGGAAAGTCAGTAAACAAAGGGTCATGCAAATAAAAACAAAAACAACAAAAAAACTTCCTCCTAATTTTTATTTTATT
>NW_026265897.1:0-1492 GCF_025860055.1 Xyrauchen texanus
TTGTTGGGTTATTTTAACCCAGTGCATTGGGTAGCAAGTTTTACCCAATAAATTGGGTTATAAAATAACTAATTTGTTGGGTTTTATTTTTTGTGGGGGGCAAAATGTTGCTTTAACCATCCTAGTATTATTAGTGGTGCTTGCAAAGCATCACTATTGTAATCTCACATACTTATTATTTTTATTTTTATTTTTATTTTTATATCTCCGTACAAAAGTTCGACACCTAACTCGTCCCGCTCCGTTTGGCGTAGACCCACGAATGAGGTATCAAATCGAACGGCCTATTGAGGACACGTGTGCTATGACTTTTGTAAGCGATCGGGGGTACGGTATTTGCTCCAGGGGCAAAAAAGCAGCCCCAAAATCCCATAGACTTAACATTGCAAGAAACTTTGACGCATCACAGCTCCGAGCGAGGATTTCGCAGAAACGTGTGATTTGCTACATTTGAAGAGGCTGGCAGGCTCTGTAAGAGCATGCCTCAATATGGGGTAAAAGTTGCACCCCTGGGGGGCAGGAGCAGCCCAAAGTTGCCCCCATTGACTTACAATGGTGTAGGACGGACCATGAAATAGGGATTTTGTATTGAACATAGCTCTGGATCACAGTGTCGTAGAGAAAAGGGGGTGGGCTCATTTTACTCAGATGACCAATCAGTCTCTCGGGATCATTGTGAAGCTATCAAGCCACGCCCTAACAACAATTTAAAGCACCTTAGCAACAAGTCCCATAGACTTCTAATGAAAGACATCAAAGGGATATCTCCGGATAGAAGCGTCATAGAAACACAAGGGTGGTCTCGTTTCACTCGGGGCAGCAAACAGCCAATCATGAATCACCTCAACACTTCCTAGCCCCTCCCTAGCAACCATTGTCGAGCACCTTAGCAACCAAAATCCATAGAGGCATATCTTCGATTCTGAATGTCACAGAGGCATGGGAGTTGGTTTATATCACTCATACTGACAAGCAGCCTTTGAAGTTTCACGATTGGCAGCTGCCAAGCCACTCCCTAGCAACTAAACAGAGTACCCTAGCAACCGTTTAGCTACAACTATATCTCTGCACCAGAAAATCAGAGAGACTTCTGGGTTGATTTATTCCAATCAGGATGGCAAGGACACTTCATAAGTATCACTACGGTAACTGCCTATCAACCACATGGGGTTACCCTAGCAACAGAGTAACAAATCACATATCTCTGCATCGGAAAACGTAGAGACTTCCGGGTTGACTTATTTCGCTCGGGATGGAAAGGAGCCGCGTATTGTATTACCTTGGTAACTGCATAGCAACCACACAGGCTTACCCTAGCAACCGAGTAACAAATCACATATTTCTGCACCAGAAAATCGTACAGAATTCTGGGTTGATTTATTTACGACCGTGATTTTTGTTCTTTTCGAGTTACAGCATGCTGTTTGACGAGTTTCAGCCACGGCAAGCACCACTCACATTTTCTTCAGGAAATGTACCCATCTAGTTAGTG
>NW_026265898.1:0-1478 GCF_025860055.1 Xyrauchen texanus
TGTGGCTCCATGCCACACAACAGGAACAGACCAACAGATAGACAACTTAAGCAGGGAATAATCCACTATGAATTGGAATGGGACAGAAAACACAGGGAGGTTAAAAAGGGAAGGAAATGAGGAGGGTAATTAGGAAAGGCAGGTGCAGCAAATGAAATAATAGCAATGAAACAAGGGGGTGGGGTCTAGAAGAGAGACAGGAGAGAACATGGCAAACATACCTGACAGAGGCCATGTGCTCACACCAAACACAATGGCAAGACAGTTGTTCTAGAGCACATGGCCAACGAAACCATCACTGACCATGTGTTCAATCACATAAACCACACCAGCCCCACATCACAAACGCACAGCCCGAACAGTCCCGTGCGTCAGAGAATACTGTTCTCTATTCACAAGACTTTTCAACAATCAGACAGGCATCTCAATAGCGCATTTATTTTAAGTGTCTCCCTCTGGCAATGTCTTTTTCGTTTTTTCACAAGCACGAGCAAAACAGCATTAGATGTCTTTGGTGATACTCTCGCTGTCACGGATTTTGAAAAAAAATATTTTACCTTGTACATCTGTGAGGAAAGCAGCTCTGGCAGCACCGGTGTTTGTATCTCTCATACTGTACGTCTCTTTGATCAGTTGATCAGTGGTGTAATGGTGAAACAAATTGAAATCTTTAATGATAGATTTCGTATGCAAACAAAAGACATTGGTTTCCTCTGCATACATTTACATTAACACACACTAACTGCACTTTGCTCAATTTCCCTTATAAATCAAGAACAAGTGTAAGATGTTAAATGCTAGAATCGGACAGTGATCAGCAGGTCTGCTCAGAACAAGCAACCTCTTCTGGACGATAGTTGTTATAACATCATAGCCTGAATGCAATATTAACATAGTCCCTTTTTTAATAAAACCTAGTATTGTCTGATGGGTCATTTTCAACAATACTGCCAGTGAGCCACCAGTTGCCCATCCCTGTGCTAAAAGATACTACAAATTAATAAGGAAATGAAGTGCAAGGGATGGAAATATGCAAGTGGTTTTGCGCCAGTAGATGGCACATTGTTTTTGGGTTTTTTGTTTGTTTTAGATGTGTCATTGCATTGAACCAAAAGCAAACAAAACAAGTCTAATTATCCTTTATTAAAATGTGCATGTCTACAGTTCTACTAAGTGTTCAGCACTGCAGAGTTTTTAAGCATCATTAGCTTTTTCCCATAATTGACAAATCATCTTTCATATTGTGAACATGCTGTATGCTTTTTATCAAGCTATACATAAAAGACAACAATAATAGCCTAACATTTTGTTTTTATAATGTCCTAATGTCAATGTAATTTGTGGTCATCACTAACTTTTATTCATAATTCATCCAGCCCCACCTTTGTTAAACAAGACTGCCGAACATTGAGAGGTGATGACCTCTCATTTGGTCCATGAATAAGATGACATTTTGTTCACAAATTACTGTAAAGGAG
>NW_026265899.1:0-1454 GCF_025860055.1 Xyrauchen texanus
CCGTGTGTGTGTGTGTGTGTGTGTATGTGTGTGTGTGTGTGTGTGTGTGTGTGTGTGTGTGTAGTAATACGTAACTAACCAGCACTGAGGGCGGATACGTATTGCTTATTATATATTTTTTATTGTTAGTAATAAACATGACTGATATGCTCACAAGATGTTTTTTATGCTAAACTTAATCGTATTTCTGTTAAACAATGTTTTTCCACCTCATTGAAAAATAGATAATGAATATATACTAATATATAAATGAAAATATTTAATGCATGTTACATTGCATTTTTTCTGATACATTCTTACAGAAGAGTCTTTCTTAAATGTTAATTAATTAGTTAGTTAAGTTAATCAAAGGCAATTCAGGACCTGAAGTGACTGAGAGTGGCCAAAATATTATATATATTAAGTGACTTAATCATATGCTCTGAGCGCAGCAATCTACACTGTCCTTGCATCTTTTCCTGGTTTGACACGCCAAAATTCCCATTTTCTGGTCAAAAATTTTCTAATTTGATACATTAATTGTACAGGCCAAAAGGAACCCACAAACCAAGAATGGCCCACATTCACACTTAGGGGGCGCTACAGACCATGTCCAAATGTCCTATTTTCAAAGTTGTAATTTCCACCCCATTCATTCAACTCTTCTGAAACTTAATGTACATGCCTCATTTCTCATGGGGAACAAAAAAGCCTCAAGGATCCATAAGTTCCGGCATAATGGATTTTTCTGTACACTGAGAATGTTTTTTTTTTAGGATTCAGATACAAAGACATGTTTTTTTAGATTCCTCCATTGGGAGGGTTTAACCCCAACCCTCTACTGATCAATTTGAAATTATTTGCCATTTTGAGGAGGAATCGCATTGCTGCTTGCAGCTATATTTATTATTATTATTATTCTCCTTGAGCCCCAATATCTCAAAAATTCACTGGTCAAAAATTTTCTAAATTGGCACATTGATACTCCATGCCAACGGGTACCCCAAACCAAGAATGGTCCACATTCGCCCATAGGTGGCGCTACAGGCCACGCCCAAATAAAATATTTTCATAGTGATACCATTTCCACGCCATTTGTCCAAATCTTCTGAAACTTGGTGTACATACCTCATTTCTCATGGGGAACAAAAAAGCCTCAAGAACCCATAACTTCCGCCATGATGGATTTTCCCGTACGTTGAAAATTTGCGAAAACCTACAAAACTCTTCTTCTCCTGAACCGTAGCTCCAATTGACAAAAAATGTGGTACACATGTGTAGAATTGAAGTCTTTGAAAACGTTACTTAGGAAAAATGAATACGATACAAAATGGCTGAAAGGGGCGTGTTTATCTAAATGTCCAAATTTTAACAATATATACGTGTCAATAAATCAAATGTAATTTTGACTGTTGGTTTACAAATCTAACATGCTTCAAGATGACATCACTCTGAAGTACTGCGCAAAGAATGGC
>NW_026265900.1:0-1444 GCF_025860055.1 Xyrauchen texanus
CGTTCCCTTGTGTATTTAAGCCCTTGTTTCCCCCAGTTCATTTGTCAGTTCTTGCATGTTTTGTTATGCTCTGTGCTAGGTTCCCTGTGTTTTTTTTTATTCTGAGTTTTCTTGTTTATTTTAATAAAGCTGCACTTAGATCCTCATGCTTTGCCTGCCTCGTCACAATATGTCGGAAAAACAGGGCAAGACACCCCATGGGGTTTAGAAATATGATGCCTAATGTTTTATTTTATAGATTGCACCAAATCTCAGCATATTGAATTGCTATCCTCATGTCCCCTATCATGTACCTTGAAAATAATTCAGAAAATTGGTGGATATAGGCCTACAGTATGCATCAATCGTAGGGAAAGCTATTATCAGTATGGGTGTATCTATGGAAGCTGCAGAGTGCAAATTCATTTGGTTACATCATTCATGCAAAAAATTAAATGAGAACATACAATTGTGTTAATTTGATTAGTGTTTCTGTTTAAGATTTTTCCATTTTAAACTACAAATTCCTGACACTTTTACTTAATGATTATTTTTGAGAAAGAAAGCTCTTAAAAACACAATGTGTATCCATATGCTATACAAATACATCAGATGGACATAAAAGCTTGCAGGTAAGATTATAATGATTATTAATCACTCAACTTTTGTTCATTGTGTAAATGGAGCAGCCGATCATTCCCAATTTAATGAGGAGCGGCTTCGTCTTAGTGTCAATGAAGTTTCTTTTCACAGTGTTTAGCCATTAAACTTACATGAAGCTTAATATGTGAAAACATTTAAGAACTGATGATGCGCCATCGTCACCACCATTTTTTTTTTTTTTTCATGTTTCACAGTTGTAGTTCTGAAGCGAACATCAAACTCCTCATCTGCTGAGCAAGGGATTGTGGGCAATATTTGCCATTATGTACATATTAATTGTAACTATGTACATAAAAAGCCACTCCTTTTGATGCTCTGGTGTCTCCAGCAGGCCTTTTTGGCGACTCTGTGAATATATTCACAGTCTACTTGCAAAAAACGCTATAGAAACTGCCTCAGACTGTGACTAACACAGCGGGATTTATAGCTGTAACAGTATAAGGATGGGCAAGGAGGAGATGGGAACCGGCTGAACAGTCAACATACAGGTTTAATGATAAAAATGAACTTAAAACAACATAAAACATGCTCTCACCTCATTGAAAATGAACAGTGTGCATGTTTTGAATTACCTTGACTACTGTTATTACTAGCTAATCAGAGTCACTACTGAGCGAACACAGATACTTGTTGCTTTGCTAAATGGAAAATCTGATCTAAAGTAAACTGTGCGAAAAGAACACTTTTCTCCAGCCAGAAAATCTCCTATTAAGGAATTTGTCTTGACTCTGTGAGCATTGCGTTAGCTCTGATACACATGAGACCTCTCCAGTACTGGCTTAAGCAATGTTCCACATTACGT
>NW_026265901.1:0-1444 GCF_025860055.1 Xyrauchen texanus
TTAATAATTAATTCAAATAAATTATTGTATTGGTATCTTTGTCTCCGATTACCTTTGGAATGGCTGGTGAAGGCTGATTCTCCCATAGCGCACACATCAGTGTGTTTCTTGCATACAGAACAGGATGACTTTCAGTTTTTATTTATCATCTTCTAACCAGTTATCGATAAAATGACAGCAAGCAACATATCTTAATGTAGATGCTTGCGCGACAGGTGAATACACAAGGCGCCAAATACATGGATTTACACGTGACGTGCGGTGTGGGGGGGTTTCGCAACATAGGCTGCCTCGCGAAATAAAATACAAATAAAAAAAATAAAACCAGGCGGTTTTTACATCTGACGTCCAGAAGAAATAAATTAAAAGCAAACATTTTCCAAACTTTCAAGACTCTGTAGGAACCCTAATTCGGCCTTCAGATGATTCCGTCACTGCTAAAAAAAAAAAATCAGTCAATGACGGAAAATATTCGGTTAACACGACCTCTGATCCAAACTTCTATTACCAAGAGAACGAACAGAAGAATGCCATGAAGAATTTAAAATGTAGTGTATGTGATGAATGTGATTACACGAAGCAGAAACATTAACTTACCCTCCCTGAGAAATGCTGAATAGGATGCTCCATTGAGTTTGATGTACTTCTTCTTTCCTTGGTACTGCACTTTGAAAAGCATTGCTGTAGTTTTCCTCACATATTACTACAACATAAAAATGCAATTGGTTTATTAAACACGCACAATACCAAATGTAGTGCAAACAAAGTCAGACTCGATCATTTCAGACGGGAGTCTGTAAAGTTAGTTTTCAAAAAATTAGGCTAGCTAGCCAATTTTGCATGCACAAGGCCCGAGATTGGGAGTGGCAGCGAAGTAACAAATGAATGCTGCATTTTCATTTAGAAATTTCATTTACCACTAAAAAAATTCAGTTTTACCAGATTAAACATTCACAATTACTTTAGCCATTAGTATAGTAAGTTAGCTAGTTAAACTAAATTACCAGACGTCACGCCTCTTCTACTACATTTGCATTTTTAGTGTTTTAGTTATGAGAATTAAAACAAGAAGACAAACAGGAATATTTGGCATTATTCACTTGGTGCTTTCTTACCTACAGTTCCAAGAAATCAAAATGTCGACGTCTTTGGATGCGTCAGTTGGAAACTGGTGTCCACGAGGCTACGTTATGATTCAACCAATGACAACACGTAGCTGATCTGATGACGTATAGAAACCTAAACTCATGTGCGGACGCGACAGCTACAGATTGACTCTTAAAGAGTTCATCATCTTACCATCAACACTAAACCAATATACTAACACATGAGAGAGTTTCTGGTGAAACCTGACAAGTGTACTTTAAGCCCATTGTACTCCAAAGTGTATAAATTATACTCTGGTCATCAAAACTCTGGGATTGTAACACTCTGACATTTGCTG
>NW_026265902.1:0-1430 GCF_025860055.1 Xyrauchen texanus
TACTGACCCGTGTGCAAAGTTTCAAGAGTTTTTGAGCATGTTAAGAGCCCCAAAAGTGCCCGTAAGTCGTAAAAAAAATAATAATAATAATAATAATAATAATAATAATCCTAACGAAAACAATAGGGTCCTCACTTTGTGCTTGGGCCTAATAATAATAATAATCCTACTTGAAAACAATAGGGTCCTCACTTTGTGCTTGGGCCCTAATAATAATAATAATAATAATCCTACTTGAAAACAATAGGGTCCTACGCACTTTGTGCTTGGGCCCTAATAATAATAATAATAATCCTAACGAAAACAATAGGGTCCTACGCACTTTGTGCTTGGGCCCTAATAATCCTAACGAAAACAATAGGGTCCTACGCACTTTGTGCTTAGGCCCTAATAATAATCCTAACGAAAACAATAGGGTCCTACACACTTTGTGCTTGGGCCCTAATAATAATAATCCTAACGAAAACAATAGGGCCTTGCCTTTTCAAGGCTTGGGCCCTAATAATAATAATCCTAACGAAAACAATAGGGCCTTGCCTTTTCAAGGCTTGGGCCCTAAATATATTATATATGTAGTTATATTATTGTAATGAGGGTTAGGGTATAATGACTGCTGTGTAAGCCCAATAATGCTGATATAGACTTAAATTTACATGTTTTTAAATCGATTAAGACTCATGCCAAAATCTGCCACTCACTGAAACATATTCCACAAACATTATATTCCTAAAATAAACTAACTAACATAAATATATCTCAAAATCTACAACAAGAAAAAGTGCAACTGCAAAAATAAAACTGTCGTAAAACTCTGAAAGCGGTCCATTGACGTCACTGTTATATGATTGGCCAGAGAAGACTCATGTGATCCAAGTTGACCGTTGCTCTCACAATGGTAAAAGCACTGAGGATGATATATAATTATAGAATATCTTTGACATACATTTTTAATGTTCAAGAGCCAAACTTCACCAGATCGGTTCGTTTTCGTGTTCATCCAATCAGCTAAGCTTCCTACACGAACGTCTCGATACATAATTAATATTCATGAGCCGAGCTATATTTGCATACGTCCTGGCCAGAGATCTTTTATCCTCTGCCAGTTCTATCATTGTAGAGACGGAAAAGAGCAACTAGTGTGTTACGACAATAAGTCAATGGTTGCGAATACCGTACAAATGAATGGGAGGGCCGTAAACTGACACCTACCTGTCGTAAAACTGTCCGTGTCTTCTTTATAAAACAGTCATTTTATCGCGATAACTCCATACATAATTCATCATTCAAATGATTGTTTAGTGTAAAACATGTTTAAGTATAGTGGAAAGGTGGTCACTTTATTAAGTGATGAGCTATTTCTTCACAAATTTAGTATATTCAGTGTACTGAATCATGTTCTCCATTGATACCCATTCAAAACGGCCTGTGGT
>NW_026265904.1:0-1411 GCF_025860055.1 Xyrauchen texanus
TGCATCATGCTAGTAACATGAAGTTAAAAACAACACTCAAGAGTAATTGGACGATAGTTTCACTGCATCATGCTAGTAACATGAAGTTAAAAACAACACTCAAAAGAGTAATTGGACGATAGTTTCACTGCATCATGCTAGTAACATGAAGTTAAAAACAACACTCAAAAGAGTAATTGGACTATAGTTTCACTACTTTATGCTAGTAACATGAAGTTAAAAACAACACTCAAGAGTAATTGGACGATAGTTTCACTGCATCATGCTAGTAACATGAAGTTAAAAACAACACTCAAAAGAGTAATTGGACTACTGCATCATGCTAGTAACATGAAGTTAAAAACAACATTCAAAAGAGTAATTGGACGATAGTTTCACTACTTTATGCTAGTAATATGAAGTTAAAAACAACACTCAAGAGTAATTGGACGATAGTTTCACTGCATCATGCTAGTAACATGAAGTTAAAAACAACACTCAAAAGAGTAATTGGACTACTGCATCATGCTAGTAACATGAAGTTAAAAACAACATTCAAAAGAGTAATTGGACTATAGTTTCACTACTTTATGTTAGTAACATAAAGTTAAAAACAACATTCAAAAGAGTAATTGGACGATAGTTTCACTACTTTATGCTAGTAACATGAAGTTAAAAACAACACTCAAGAGTAATTGGACGATAGTTTCACTGCATCATGCTAGTAACATGAAGTTAAAAACAACATTCAAAAGAGTAATTGGACTATAGTTTCACTACTTTATGTTAGTAACATAAAGTTAAAAACAACATTCAAAAGAGTAATTGGACTATAGTTTCACTGCATTAGAGTTGATTGTAGCCTTTCAAACTTCACTCTCAAGATAGCTTCATGCAAGTGTGGTTTTGAAAAGTAACAATTTCTACACATTTGATTCAAAACTCTTGAATATGTGTGTGTTAAGACAACAAACTGTGTGTTTGCATATAAATAGCATGTGTTACCCCTTAGAAGTGGGTCCAGATGGCATGCTCAGTGTCTTTTGCAGGTTAAATTTCCCTGCTGTAATGCTGTCTGCAGACTGAGAGAGACTGATGCTGCGGTTACGAAAGAACTCAAACCCACCGGTGGAGCTCGGCTCCTGCACACAGATGCACAAAACACTCAAAACTCCCTTGAATCTAAATCTACATATGAAATCACTGCATTGCACGCGCTTTAATTCGGGACATATTGCCCAGATTCCCACCTGTGTAGTGGGTGTGCTGGGCGGAGTCTCTGCCTCCCCTGAACCAATGGCCTTGAGGAATCGGATCATGTGACGGCAGAGGTCCCATTTGCCCTGTTCGAGGGCCGTGTTGAAGAGCAAAGTGGCGTGTTGACGACTGACTGCGGGAACTTCCATATTCTGAGAGGAAAACAAGAACATTA